>NC_057795.1:283327068-283401624 GCF_018294505.1 Triticum aestivum | reverse complement strand
TGTCGCTAAAGGCGCCCGACTGTGGTATTTCTTTTAAAGCCCTTTCTGTGATGTCGCCCCGACGTCCGACTGTGGCATTTCTTTTAAAGCCCTTTATGTGGTGTCGCTAAGACGCCCGACTGTGGCATCATTTCCTTATATTTATTTGTTCACCTTTCGAGGCGTCGCTTCAGACACCCGATCGGTATTTATTTATGTTTTGTAGGGATTTCAGACGGACTACCGCCGTTTCCCTTTTACTTACCTTGTTATGCTAATTTATGAATGTACATTGGTGAATTAATCATGACGCATTCATGCATGCATTTGTTATATCTTACGTCCGAACTGTCTTGCGAGTACTTTCAAAGTACTCACTGGCTTGTTGATTTGGCCAGATGCTGACGAAGGCGATCTCATGGATGAAGAGTTTGATAGCGAGTCCGACACCTAGAGGAGTCCCAGCCAGTCTCGTGCGACCCTGGATTTGGTCACTGTTTTATATCCGCTTCCGCTACCAAATAAATTCATCGAGCCTCACCTCGACGCTCGATGAGATGACAGACTTAGAGTCTTGTATGTCTCTCCCCGCTGTGTTTCTCCACCACCGCCCTATCCTCGAGTCAGTAGTATGCCTCCACACCACTGTGTCATGTCCGCCATTATGTATAATTATTGGCATGCTTGTAATAATTTGGTTGAGCAACCGTAGTTCGACCCTGCAATATTTTTTATGCTACTGGCTTATTGTATCAAGAATTTGTCTACCAGTGAGGAGGTTTCTCTCATACTGGACTCAAAAGATTGGTTTCTCAATAAATATTTTTATTGGAAAACCGGTCGTGACAATTCAACTTCAACTTAAATCTGAAGCAAGGAAGATCGACCACTGAAAGGGAGGCAAAAAGAAAAAGGCCGCGTCCGGCACCTAGTCTAGTCTTTGATGTCTTCAAACCAGCACAGAGCTAAGTGCTGCCACTAGGCGTGGGAGGGAGCCCCCCGAGGCCTGAGGGCGGCTCTCCAGAGACTCTGGGGCATGTACAGCCCCAACTCATTATTATGTGAGAGTGTCACGGGCGGCGAGCTTCACAGGCACTGGGCCTTCTTCACAGGCAGCGGGCCTTGCTTCATATCGCCAGACGAGGGCCCCGCCTTGCGCCGCCCTCGACCACCATTGATGGTGGTCGGAGACCAAGGACGACACCAATGGAGCAAAGGGGACGCTAGCGGCGCCCTCGACGACCACGGGTCCTCTACCGGGGGTAGGCTTTTCAGCACCTCCCCGGCAGAGGGCCTACCTCTGGGGGTTGCCTTGCTCCGCGTGCCATGGGGAGGGGCCTAGCTCCTGGCCCCTCTCTTGCAGCCCCTAGTGCGCTCCTCCCGGTGGAAGGGTAGCTGCCGAGCTAGGGCGGCCGTCCGCTGCAGTGACCTGAACCTCCTGCGACCCATGGTTAGCATAAGCTTGCTCCTGAGAAATTAGCGGTACCCGGTAGCTGCTGCAGCCAGCACGGTTGGTGAGGCTTCCTTGAGGCTCCTGGAAAGGCTCGGCTTCTGGCATCTCTTCCTCCCAGCCTGACCCGAGGAACGAGCCAAGGTCGTCTTCCAGCGCATATGCCCGATCCACCATGCGGGGCATGTAAGCCTCTGAGGTCGCCGCCTCGAAGACTTTGCCATAGTGCCCCACGCTCCATGTGGCCTGGCCTAATGCACCGTCTTGAGGACAGTAAGGCAGCGGCCCGCCCGGGTCGTAGGCGGCGATGTGCATGCCCTCGTTCATCGAAGGTGGTGCTGGTGTAGCCTGACGCCCAGCACCGATGGTTGAGCTGGTATTGATGAAGCCTTGGGGCGCGCCTGAGGGCGCGCGGGCGCGGAGAGGCCCATCGCGTGATCCGACCGGGGCCGAGGGTGGAAGCTGGAAACAGAAGGGAGGTGCCCCCGAAGCTGCGGTGTCCAGGAGCTCGGCAACGCGCTCTAGCAGCATGTCTCGGCCGCTCTCCTGCAACCTGCACCGAAGCAGCTCCCGAGCCACAGTGATCACGGCCCTCATGTTTGCTTGCTCCCGTTAGGTGTGTGGCACCGTGGCCGCGACGTGTCTTGAGGCCCTTGCGGCTAATCGCACCTGCCCCGGAGTAAGGGCAGGCAGTGCTTGACCACGTCGCTCGCGCGCTGCAGCATTCTGTAGTGCCCTGGCTACCTAGGCGTGGGGTTGAGGTCACCTTGGTCAGGTGGCATGGCACGGGCTGGCCACGACGCCCAGCGGTCGGTGTTGGTCGTCGGGTCGCCGAACATGGATGCGATGAAGTAGTGGAATGTAGATCGGTGGAAGGAGGACTTTGGCGCACCCCTACCTGGTGCGCCAAATGTCGGATTTCGGGTTCCGGCAAAACCCTTAATGTTCGAACTCTGGGGTACACACGAAGATCTCTCCCTACCGAAACGCGCCCTCAGCCTCGCCGCCATCCCTAAGCTAGCACCATGAACAACACAAGAGACACAAGATTTATACAGGTTTGGGCCACCGTTGTGGTGTCATACCCTTCTCATGTGTGTGGTGTGGTGGATTGCCTCTTGGGCTGATGATGAACAATACAGAGGAAGAATAGCCTCGCGAGGAGAGGTGCTCTTGTGCTTGGTGGTGTGTAGATAAACTGGGTTCGGATCAGATCCCCTCCTACTGTGGTGGCTAGCCCTATTTATAGAGGCCCTGGTCCTCTTCCCAAATATTGAGCGGGAAGGGATCCAACAACGGCCATTTTGAAAGAGGACAACTAGTACAAGCTATCCCGACTAAAGGTGGTCTTCGCCTGCCAAAGGTGCTGGTGGTGACACCGTCTAGGGCTCCATTGAGACCTCCATCCTACCGTCCTGCTGGCCTTGGTCTCGTTGCACCGATATGGAAGCCTTTGCCTGATGCCTCGGTACTCTGTGCCTGCGCTCGCCCCCTTTGCACCAAAGAGGAAACGAGGACACTGCACGGGCTGGTGCCCGCCTGGGGCCCGCCTGGTCTTGATCGTCATGGCTTGCGTCATGGGCACCTCGCGAGGTACCCCTCGCCTTGATCTCTCCTCCTCCTCGCGAGCCCGCCTGGTGAGGCCACTCCTAAGGAGGCCTTGCATCGTCAGCCCCGTGAGGCTTGGCCCCTCGCGAGGGTCTTGAGTGTTGGTTGATGAAGATGGGCCATACTGGGCCACTGGTTGAGCCACTCTGTAGGCCGCAGGCAGGCAAGTCTGGGGACCCCCGTTCCAAGAACGCCGACAGTTGCCCCGGGGCCAAATGCGCTTGGACTTGGCTTAGCAGCAAAGCCAAAGGGCAAGTACGAAGCGCCGCGGGCCCCCACAGCCTGCGGCCTTGGTCGACGTGTGGTAACTGATTGGACATGGGCATCTCCGCTTCCCCACGCTGCCCCAATATCAGCTTGGCTAGGTGGCCATGGCACCTTACACAGTTATTTCCTCCTTGCTGGCAGCGTGCTTCCTATTCCCCCTTTTCCCTCGAATCTCTGCTTTTGCTCCCAATCTGACTTAAGTCTGCTTCCACCATCTCCATGGCGCCAACTAGTAAGGAGAAAGGGAAGAAGGCTCTGCCCCCAACCAATTCGTCCCCGACAATTGAGCCCGCCGTCGGTCGGTCGCTTGTGCTCAACCTGGAGGCCCTGGGCAAGGTCTTCCCTGTGCTTGCTTCCATCTTCAACGAGCGCAGAAAGACAATGGCCTGGCCTGCGTCCCACGCCTCCATTGACAGGACAGTCACTGAGGTTCAGTTCTTCATCGATGCCCTGTGGGTTAGCCTTCTTGAGCCACGTTGTAGGCCGCAGGCAGGCAAGTCTGGGGACCCCCGTTCCCAGAACACCGACATCCTGCACACGGCCGGACAACAGATCTACATCATATTCATCATGGTGGCCGGGGACAACCATCATGGGCTCGAACCCGTCGAAGATCAAGTCTCCACGGATATCGGCCAAAAAATTTGGGCTTCCAAATCTGACCTGATGGCCAGGGGCGTAGCTGTCGATCTGCTCTAGATGGCCAAGCGAGTTGGCCCGTAGTGCGAAGCCGCTGAATATGAAGATCTGTCCGGTGAGGAAGATCTCCCTCTGGACTTTGTTGTTGTAGATTATTGAAGGAGCCATCAAGCCTTCTGGTGACGACGCAACGGAACTCTGAATGAAAGCACCAATGTCGGTGTCAAAACCTGCGGATCTCGGGTAGGGGGTCCCAAACTATGCGTCTGAGGCTAATGGTAATAGGAGGCGGGGGACACAATGTTTACCCAGGTTCGGGCCCTCTCTATGGAGGTAATACCTTACTTCCTGCTTGATTGATCTTGATGAATATGAGTATTACAAGAGTTGATCTACCACAAGATCGTAATGGCTAAACCCTAGAAGTCTAGCCTATGAGATTATGATTGTCGTCCTATGGACTAAACCCTCCGTTTTATATAGACACCGGAGGGGGCTAGGGTTACACAAAGTCGGTTATAGAGAAAGGAATCTACATATCCGAATCGCCAAGCTTGCCTTCCACGCAAAGGAGAGTCCCATCCGGACATGGGACGAAGTCTTCTATCTTGTATCTTCATAATCCAACAGTATGGACCAAGTATATAGTCCGGCTGTCCAAGGACCCCTTAGTCCAGGACTCCCTCAGAGACCGCTAACTTGTTGAAGAGCATGGGCGACATCGTCAAGAAACTTATGGACGATAATGCCTTGCTCCGCATCGAGCGTGAAAGGCTGGTCGAGGAATACGCGGATGCTACCAACCAGCGTATTAAGGACATGAAACTGATGATAGAGATCATCGCCGCTCACCACGAGAACTAGTCTCCGTGACCTGCAGCGCAGCAACAAAGTAGAGATCAGCGAGCCAAATCATTGTATGCGTCTTCCTTCTTCTTTTGCCCTTGTGTATTTCGGGCGTAGCCACATGTGGCTTTTTTAATTATCTTCCTAAATATGAAAGACAATTATTATCCACTTTCGTCGTCCCTATATATTTATCAGTCTTGCTATAACTCGCAATAGATGCTATATAGGTCTGTCGGATTTTACATCAAGATCCGTGCAAAATTTTCTTTTTAGATTTTCTTTTTTCTCTCTTAAATCTCAGTCAAGTGAGACATAGCCATGCCATTAAACAGGGGCTCAGGCGCCATTAATGGAGACCTTGGGAGAGAGGTGGGCGGCAAATGGAGGTCAAAGGGCTCTCCTCCCGATAAGCACACACAGGGGTCAAATAGCTACCCCGCACGGCGCCTTCCAGCCTATAAAAACAGGGGAAGCGTGGCGGCACAAAAATAGTAAGTAGAACGCCCACGTTTTCAATAATACTTGTGTTTCCGATTGTAACATGACATCACTTGTTCCAAAATGACTTTGTTGATTGTTAATGTGTGCGCCTTTGCAAATCGGATAGCAAAATTACCACAGCATGTTGGTGCCATGTCATGACACCAAGCCAAGTTTCATGATTTTCATGCGTGTTTTGGATTTACAGGAATTAAAAAAACCAAGTTTCTCAATGTTTCCGGCCGAGCCACGATGCCCAGATGTTTGAATTTCATTCCCATTTTTTGCATGGGACCTAGAAATTTACCCGAGGACACACGTGTGATTTTTCAACCAACTTTGGTGCGGAGCATGTGCTTGTAGTTTCAATTTGAGTTCACATTAAATGACCAGAAACTCAATTAATGTATAAAAAAGGCCAAACAAACCCGGAATAATTCCAAAATTTAACACAACACTCATATAGTTCTATGTTGCCTCTGTAAAGAAAATCAGGGGGCAGTGTATATCATTTCGCACACAAAAGTGACACGTTCCCTCTCAAAACCACGAGCCTTCTTGAGAGAAGCTCCGGTTTGCAAGAAGCTTATACCAAGACTTGTTCCAATTCAGCCAAAAAGTTTACCACACCAAGTTAGTGCCATGACATGACACTATCCCAAGTTTAATGATTTCCAGGCAAGTTTTGGATTTATAGGAATTTAAAAACCAAGTTTCTCAATGTTCTCGGCCGAGTCACGACGCCCAGATGTTTGAATTTCATTCCCATTTCCTGCATGGGACCTAGAAATTCACCCAAGGACACACATGTGATTTTTCAACCAACTTTGGTGCACCGGAGCATGTGCGTGCAGTTCAAATTTGAATTATGCACATAAATGTCCAGAAACTCAACTAATGTATAAAAAAGGCCAAACGAACCCAAAATAATTCCAAAATTTAACAAGGCACTCATATAGTTCTATGTTGCTTCTGTAAAGAAAATCACAGGGGGGGGCAGCGTTTGTTGTTTCGCACACAAAGGTGACACGTTCCCTCTCGGAACCACGAGGCTTGTTGAGAGAATCTCTGGTTTGCAAGAAGCTTATACCAAAACTTGTCCCAATAATTATACATATGAAAACAGGGTTTAGATTATCCCGAACATCTTGCTACCTACACCAATGTACTATCATTTGAATTCAACATAAAATGGATACAAATATTTGAATTGGAGATCGTATGGTACATGTAGTTCATAGTGAAACATGATTACTACTATATGCATGTTTTCTGTTATCAAGATAATATTTAAATGATGGTATAACTTGACAACAATCGTACTCAAATAAGGAAAATTGATTCAAATTTAGACCATATGGTAGACGACAATATATATGTTCATAGGGCGGAGTAAAATGTTCATATAAGATGGAAGATCAAAATGTAGGACTACATCCATTATAAACCGCAGGATCACCTAACGATATATTCGAATTCAACATAACATGGATTCAAAAATTGAAATTTGAGATCCTGGCATTTGTAATCATATAAAAAGGGACATGACTCTTTCTTGTGGTGGGCATTGATATTTTTGTGTTTTTGTTGAGGGAAGTGCGAATTGATTTGGTACTGTATAGGCTAATCTTGTTCTCCTGATTTTTTTTACATTTTTCTTGTAGTTTTTTCAATTTCATTTATAGCAATATAGTAAATGGGGACATGACTCTATTGTGTCTTGTATGAAATGGTTTTTGTACACGTTAAGTTTGTTCGGCCGAACATGGAATCCGTTCCTTGTTATCCCAAAATTTCAAGCTCGAGTATCTTTTGTCTCTTCTGGTGTGAAACTCCCGCCTCTTCAACCCGCGCCGTGCCTTGTATACTGAAATTTTGATGCGCGCAACAACTCCCTCCTCATCTGAAATCTGTCCCGTAGCCAGACACGCGAAATTCCCCTTCTACCCCTCAGCCAGAAATGTCGCCTCGATGTCACATGGTCAAAATTGAGAGGGGTACGTTCGTAACTTACCCTACATTTCGGACGAGCATGTCCCTAAGCCATGGCTCCTCCTACCATACCCTTAGTACCCCCATTCATACACCGAGGCCTTCAAAACCCGCGAAACCTCACACTCCTTCGTCGGCCTCCAGACCGCCGACCAGCCGTAGACTCTTCCCCAACGACATTGTCCACCGTAGCAGCTCGCTGTCCCTCATCCACCACACCGTATGAGGATCCATTGTCGATCTCGTCGTCCCACCGGATTAGCCGCCCCATCCTCCACCTCCAAGGAGTTGCCCCGATGTTCGCCTCATCTATCGTGCCACCTCCATCCCAAAGTTTCGTCTTGACCTTCCCCACCGAAACCGCAACACCCTCATCAATTCCTTTGAAGAAGTCGAGGCCTACTCGGTGCCACCAAGGAGGTTCTGCACACACCGCTGCATTTTATCTTTTATTCGATCACACGGGGCTATCGGTGCTCGACACCGAGCAGCCATGGCGGGTCTCCATCGACGGCTCCATCGTCGACCACTTCCTCCACGATGACTCTCCGCCGTGTCATTGCTTCCTCGGCGGCGACTTCCACACCAGCACTAGCTGCTGCTGCTCTCGCTCTTGCTCGTGCTGCTACGACTACTGCTGCTCCGGCTCTCCCTCACGCTGTGGCTCTGTTCTTGCTGTCGGTCGGGCTGTGGAACTGCTCTTGCTTTCGTTTGTGCTACTGCTCTGCTCTGGTATTGCTATCGGTCGCGTTAATGCTTTGCTCTTGATCTCATTCATGCTACTGATCCGCTCTGCTCTTGCTCTCGCTCGCACTATTGCTGTTGTTGCACGACCTGCGGCACCTACAGGAGTTGCTGCTTTAGCACTCGCTCGCGGTGCTGCTGCATGAGTTGCTCTCTGCTAGTGTGTTCCCTACTCGAGCGGCTGCTTATTTAGATCAGGGCTTCTCTGCTACTAGTGCTCGAACACCCTAAACTTCTATTGCAATGCTCTGCTAACAGTTCAATCGGTTTCGACTGTAAAGTTCAGTTTCTTCAGTTAAGTTCAGAGTGAGCAGTATTTACAACATCTATTGGAGCGGCCATGGCACAGCTGATGCATTTTACATCTAGCACTTTTTGGTGATGTGTTATACATCATCTATTACAGATGCTATTAGAGTCCCACTTCATATTAACATTGTCTATCTTGTCCTGCTTCAGCCTCGCCGTCATACACCTCACCGGAGCTGCTCCAATGACGGAACCGTCCATTACAGTGGAGCAGTACACTCGGCACCGTTCTAGAGGCCTCAGATCTTCTTCCCCGCCTCCGACAGTGACACTAGCATCACCATCCTCCATGTCCAACCCAATAATGCTGAGGTCGACAAGGCTATGCCAAAGAGGTTGTACACTCGTCGTATCACTTTGTTACTCTGCATTCATGTCGATCCCTCAGGGATCCTTTGGTTCAAAGCTGTTGCAAATCTAGAAATAAATGAATTGTGGTCACAGAGTTAATAGGGAGAAAACTAAATGCTCTTTTGAACCACAATTTGAATCGTTTTAGCAAGATAGCCATTATATGATACTCATGTGGACCAAATCTAAGCTCACAAAATATTTCGAGGGCAGGCTTCAGCGTGTTGAAGACTGCCTACCAGAATCGCCACTGGTTCAAAGAAAGAGTGAAGGCAAACATAGGAATTGGAAACTTTACTGTGGTACTACTATTCGTGCATATGATTAGAAGGAATGGAGCAAAGCAAAACTGGAGGATTTTTTTCCTTTGGTTTCTCTTTCAAAGAAGAAACATAGGAATTTTAATATCCACTTGGACATCCTTTTCAAATTAATATGCATGAAGAACGAGACTAATTGCATTACTGGCATTATAAGATTCTTATTTTTTTCATTTTCATGTGGTTTGACTTTAATTTGACCATGTTTCTCTATTCGTGTGTTCTTCCAATTCATGTGATCCAAACACCCAGGTTGACAGAAATCCTATCATTGCAAAGGCTCTGTTTTGCACGTGCATTCCTATCCTATTCATGTGTTTTTCCTGTCCCTGTGTTTATAGAATCCTCCAATTCTAAAGAGCCCTTACAAATTTACTTTATTTTCAGATAGGGGTCAAAGAAAACTCTGTGTGTTATGTCCTACTCCTGCCATGTCGTCATCCACCCCACCTGAGGTGCACCATCGACGGAAGCGCTCACTGTAGCAGAGATTTCTCCTGCAGACTTTCTTTCGCCGCCTCAGATCATCTTCCCCATTGCGGCAGCCACGCCAACTGCATTACCATTATCGACTAAGTAGATGAACATGAGGACTACACAGTTCCGGAAGAGAGGTCACACACTTTTGTGTCTTCTTATGTTATACATCGGTTATTACTACGTGCTACTTTATCGTCATGTTCACCTCTTGGACTCTGAGTCAGGTCCAAACTAATGTTCAAACTTGAGTTTTAAAATGCCTGTTGGGCACATATCGAGGCAGCAATGAATAGTATATGTCTACTATCTGGTTCATCTGGGGTCTTCTATGTGGTCCATGTTGGGTGGGCAACAAACAGTAGATGATCCATCGTCTATCTTTTTAAACTGAAGCTATAATCTACCTGCTATCATTAGTTTTGGATCTATCCACTCAATTTCTACCATCAGTCTTGATTTCTACATGCACCCCTTACATAATCTAACTATGTTTTTTTATTATGCATGTCAGTTATTGTACACAATCGTACTGAACATGTAGAGAAAAAGAGAAGACCGTTGCATGGGAATATAATGTCATGCAGACGCCTCTCTAGGGTGGGCGAAGTGGGCCCTCCCTCCCGCCATTCTAGATTATATTCCAGAGGAAGATAACTATTCACAGGGGGATTCAGAGGGAGCTGACCACTCCTATTTACCCCCTGAGGTGTTTTCTCTAACCTAGCATCCTGATGTTGGTCATATCATGCATATGGCACCTCGCATTGCTTACATTATACATCTTATATGTCATCAGCTTAGTTTAGATTTGCTTTGTGTGAATGTCACCTGTTTGGTTTCTATATCATATTCCCACCGTTCCTAAATATTTGTCTTTTTAGAAATTTCAACAAGTGGCTACATACGGAGCAAAATGAGTGAATCTACACTCTAAAATATGTCTATATACATCCGTATGTGGTAGTCCATTTTAAATCTCTAAAAAGACAAATATTTAGGAACGAAGGGAGTATATGTGAATTATGCGGTGCCATCTTCTTTAGCCAGGCATCATATACGTGATTCATGCAATGCCATCCTGTTTAGCCAGTCATTGTATATGTGAATTGTATCGTGCCATATTTTTTTCATAATGTATTCCATTTGTTAACAATATTTATACATTCATCTACTCTTCTAGTGCATCAGCCATTTGAGTCTGTCATGGGAAAATTTGGAGTGAAAACAAGGTCTTCTGAGCAGTCAATGCTACCTGTCGATGCAGATTTCTTGCTGGTTACAAATAGCTCCTCAGAGGAGGATTCAGAGACAGATGACCAGTCATACTCTCCCCCCCCCCCGAGGTGTATGCTCTAACTTGGCAGGGTTATATTGCTCATATCATGCATCTGGTGTCTTGCATTACAATGCCATCTGCTTAGATTAGACATGCTTTGTGTGAATGCCTCCTATTTGCTTTCTATATCAGATATGTGAAATATGCAATGCCATGTTTTTCAGCCGGTTATCATATATGTGAATTATGCACCACTTTGTAGTGAGGCATCATATATGTGAGTTATCTCATGCCATCCTTTTTTATTACGTACTACATTTGTAGACAATCTGTGTAGATCGAACTACTCTTCATGTGTATCAGCCATTTGAGCTGGTTATGGAAAAATCTGGAGTGAAAACAAGGTCTTCAGAGCAGGCAATGGTACCTGTTGAAGCATATATCTCGATGGTTACAGGTAGCTCCTCAGAGGAGGATTTAGAGACAGATGACCAGTCCTATATCCCACCTAAGGTGTATGCTCTAACTTGCAATGTTTATATTTCTCATAGCATGCATATGGTGTCTTGCATTGCTTAGTTTAGACATCATATGCACAATATTCAATTCCATCTACTTAGTTTAGAGATCATACATGCGAGCGACGGCTGCTTAGTATGTGAATCAACTATGTCAATTATATCATGCCATCCTGTATGTTTAGACAACATGTATGTGAATTATTTCATCCCAACCTATTTTAGAAAGACATCATATAGTTTTGTCATGTCATCCTGTTTAGATACCCATCATATGTTGAATTATGCTATTATATCCTGTTAAGTTATCCATCATATATCTGAAACTATGTCATGCTATCCTGTTTAGTTAGCCATCATATATGTGAAATTGTGCCATGCTATCATGTTTGGTTAGACAACATATATGTGAATTACCACATCTGTCTATCATACAATGTTTGTACGTTCAATTTATTTTCTTGTTTATCAGCCATTTGAATTGGAGGGCGTGATGGCAGTATTTAAGGGACTAAAAACTCGTTCTTCACAAAAGATGGTGCTACCCATCGATGCAGATAAAACCATGGTTGTACTGGCCCACGAAGTAGCCCCACCACACATAATTGAGACTCTTCCAGATTGTACACTTACACCATTGGACAGAGAACCGGGTACACCCCATCTAACCCCAACCCCACCGGATAGTAACCCACTTCTAGATGACACAACACCATGTGCACCACACAGTACCTCCACACGAGCAGTTTATAAAGCAACTGCAGTGCCCAAAGCACGAAGACCACCATAGCAAACCCAAACTCCACTTTTAAAGCAGAAAAGCAACTGTTCTCAAGTCAGATTCCGTAGCTATGGTCCATACTCATTTGCTCTTGCATCACTGTATTTACTCATACTAACTAATTTCGAATTTGAAGGATCCAATTGAAACTCCAATGGTGCAACTGCTATGTTTTAAAACTATTTCTTTAACTGGATTGCTATTCTAACTTCTTGCTCTATATAGATTTCAGTTTCAGTTGTATGAACTGTTATGTTCTCATGTCATGCACATTACAAGTGTTGCCGATGTTGCGTAGTTTCTCACACTTATATTCTGTCTACGCTCTTGTGTCTTAAAATTATATGATTTGAACTGTGTCTCTATCTTGATTTGGCAACATAAACTATAATAATATGGACAATGCAGTGACCATAGTATATAGATATATGTTTGTTTCATGCTGTTATCATGTCCACCTTACAACTGAACCGGTTTACCAAAGTGAGTTTCATATATTACATGCTAAACCTGTGGTGTGTCTGCTTATTTCTATTGTAGAATGCCAACAGAATATTGGAGAAGAGCACCCCATTATGCAATGGTATAGAAAGTAATGCAGATAAGGTTCAAGATAGTGAGACAACCATGTTGGTCTCCAAGAAAGGTGATAAAAACAATCTTTTAGACAGTGAGACAACCCCCAAAGTCTTGCGTTGATGTAGTGTTCGAGTTACAGGCCACTACCACTGGCACAAGCTCTTCGAACTCGCTGCTTGAATCACTTCGACTTCTTGAGTCTCAGCTACAAGCTGAAAGGCATCAGTCGGCTGTGCTGCGGCAAGAAGCTAAAGGACTGAGGAAGTCCCTGTAGAATTTAGATGCATACTTTCTGGTGCAACAGCAAGCGGTGGACAATTTTAGCGCCAAACAAGAGAAAACTAATAATTTTGCTAAGCTTCTTGCCATCATTGTGGGTATCCAGGATATCATTTCTTGAGCTCTTCTGAAGTAGTTTCTGTGACACTCGAAAAAATTTCATTTGGTTTTCAGCAAATTATTTGTTTGATTTGAAGGAGGCTATTCAATATCTTTTAAAAAGACTCTCCTCCTCAATTATTTTCTCTTATGTCAAAATCTTTATTTTGGGTTATCCTCAACCTTGGTGTTTGATTTTGAAGGTTCTTCATTGGCGTTGACTCACCCCAATTTATTTTTGAAAAAAAATTCAATTAAAAAGAAATCCCAGGGTTTTGGATTTATTCCTTTTTATTCCAACCATCCTCTTTCACCATGTCTCATATTAAAAAAATTCCTCAAAACACCTCCATCCACTTTGGGTCAAGACAAGTAGCCAATCCTAGCAAGTTCAACCCATTTTGGATTTTTATTCCATTTATTTTAACCCCAAAATTATTTCTGTCTTTATTTTTGGACTTAGGTGATTTACAAAGGAAGTTTCTGTATCCTTTTGAGTTTTGATCTCAAACCAACTCCTATGGCTAGTCCTTAGCACCCCCAACCTAGATCCATCAAGATCCACTCTTCCGCAGTTCAAAATTTTCAAGTTTTGCTCACTGCAAGTTTGGACCAGATTCATCATTTTTGGTGAAATTCATATTTTCTCTTCTCCAAAAATTCTACCAAAAATCAGGCAGCCCCCAGGTGCATTGAGAGGCCACCTCACCAAAGATCAGCTCGAGATAAATTCTCCACATGCCAAAATCATTTCATCGAACACTTGGCCTGCACTGTACTCTACATGTTCAGAAATTCAATGTTGCAGTTCGACAGTCAGTGTCGTTTTCTTCAGAGACTTGGCGTCGATCTCACCAGTGCACGCTCTGGCGCTTTGCACACTGCTCCTCCTCCTTATCCAGAGCACCGCACACTCTCTTGGACGAGCACAGGTGTCGGTGGCGGCGTGCCTCGCCGACGCCGACAGCTTCTTCGGTGGCAGAGCCACCCATGGCGGCCAGCGGGAGCCAGCGCCAGCTTTCTGCGCCGTCCAGCACCGCCCAAACCACCCGAGGCCTCCGCGTGTCCGTCTACTTGCCAGCACTCTCCGCAGCATCGTCGCCGTGGCCCGGCAAGTACAGGGCACGCTCTCTACCGCCGACGGGCCCACGAATCACCGTTCTGTCGAAACCTCAGAGCAAGCCTAATCCAACCGAGGTTAGCATCTGAATAAAACCAGTGGATCTCCATGTTGATGCCCAGCCACCTAAACCACCCGTCCGGCCACTGCATAGCCGTAATCGGCACCGGAGTTATCCCGTTCACGGGAACCACCTCGGGCCAGCTATAAATAGCCACCCCGAGCTCGCCTTCGACCAGCAATACTTCCTCCACCTCACCAAAGCCCCGCCAAGGCACCAGGAAGACCCCGAGGAGGCCTTCTCCTCCGTCTCCGGCCGCCCCGATCCACTTCGGGCTCCGGCAAGGTTAGCTCGAGTGCGTGCACCTCCGCTCATTGTACCAGTGATATCCTAGTGCACCCACTCCACTAACCCAAGCCCCAATTTGAAGCTTACAGCCCTCCCCGACGAGATCCAACAACACCCGAACCACCGTCCGCCGGAGTTGAGGCCGCCGTCGACGTGGTGCTCGCCGACGACCAACTCCACCACCCACAGGTGCAGAAGAACCCAAGGAACCCGTATGTACCATCCACTCCTCCTAACTCGCCGTGGATCGCCGCCGGCGACCACCGCAGCCTTCGGGCGCCGGCGCGCTCTGTTTTCTCCCTCCAACTTTCAAACCTGACGAGTGGGACCCCCTCGTTAGCCTCTCTGTTATATTCGAACCGTTTTTTTGGAAAGCGCCTTCGGGCAAATACGCTTTCAGCCTGAAACGTTTTTCTGCCTTTTTATATTCTGCCCCTTGGAAACTTTCTGTTTCAGTACACACAAGTCCCTGGGCTAAAACTCTAATAACTTTTAAACAGAAAACGATTTTTGGTTGATTCTTTTTCTGTCACCTTTATTTTTCTGTCTAGTTTTTATCATATTTATTTGAAAAATATTTGGAGCACCTTTTGTGAACACATGGTATTTATGTTAGTACGTATTTTTCTTTATACCGTAGATACCGGAGGAGGTGACGGAACCACAAACTTCACCGAGCTAAACTCCGACTACTCCTAACCAGGCAAGCATGTTTGAACCTTTGATGTGATGAGTGTTTTGCATGTTTGCATTGGGTAGTTAGTTCATGGCATGTTTATATGCAATACAGTAAGTGTTATATTGCGTGCAAAGCTGATGCAAGTGAGCTTCAAAACTCCATATCTTATTTGATGTGAGTTTACATGACCATGTGGTGACATGAGAGGTGGTAAGATGGCAGTGTTGAAGCATGCCAGTCTTATGCCAAACCATTTAACTCTAGTGTTAACGTGGATCAAGTCACGTTATCATCCATTCCTTCTTTTGTGCTACCACATGTTTTCTGCAAAGGATATGGTTTAGTAAGTTGCAAACCGCTTTCCTCGTACACACCAGATAGAGAGGCCGTGATGATGGTTCCATGGCCCTGGATTAAAGCCAGTCATCCGGTCAGGGAGCATGGGTGTTTTCGGATGGGACCGAGAGGGGGGAACCCCTTAGAGCACGCGTATATAAATTTGATCCCATGCTATTCGAGGTTGTAGCCTCCCCATCTCAGAGTTTTTCTTGAATGTTGTCTAGGGTGACTCCTGGCATCGTGAGGTGGAAATGGGTGTGTACTGGTTAGATGTGTTTCTACTGAAATACCGTAAACGGAACTAGTCCTTCGTGACTACTGAAATCCGTTAGTTGTGGTTAAATAGTACAAACTTTGCAGAGTCAAAATCATTCAAGTAATCGTATCTTGGTCGACGGCTGTGATCAACTTATCTTGGTCCGTGTCAGTCTCAGTGACAAAAATCCGGTGAACAAACATGAGTGTTAAGTCCGGCTAATGATTTATTCCTGTGGATGGACTGACCCGTTTATTATCATGTGCTGAGTGTTTCCTGTGAGTGATATATCTTCACGAATTTATCGAATATGAATGATGAAATATAAGCCCTTTCTGTGATGTCGCTCAGACGTTCGACTGTGGCACTCTTGCTATTTACTTTCAATATAAGCCCTTTCCGTGATGTCGCTCAGACGTCCGACTATGGCACTCTTGTTATTTACTTTCAATATAAGCCCTTTACGTGATGTCGCTCAGACGTCCGACTGTGGCATCTCTGTTATTTATTTTCATTATAAGCCCTTTTCGAGATGTCGCTCAGACGTCCGACTGTGGCATCACTGTTATTTACTTTCATTATAAGCCCTTTCCGAGATGTCGCATAGACGTCGGACTGTGGCACGCACTGTCATTTACTTTTCGATATAAGCCCTTTATGTGGTGTCGCCCCGACGCCCGACTGCGGCATGTCAATTTATTTATTTCACCTTTCGAGGCGTTGCTTCAGACACCCGATCCGTTTTCGGTTATTTTATTGGGATTTCCGGAGGACTACTGCCTGACTTCCTTCTTATTCTACATGCCGTGCAAAAAGTTATTATTTGAGTGTGCATTGCTAACTGCTCATGGTGCATCGTGTTTGAATTTGTTATATCTTATGTCCGAAATGTCTTGCGAGTACATTCAAAGTACTCACCTGGCTTGTTGATTTGGCCAGATGTTGACGAAGGCGATCTCATGGATGAAGAGTACGATAGCGAGTCCGACGCCTAGAGGAGTCCTAGTCAGTCCCGTGTGATCCTGGATTTGGTCACCTGTATTATATCCGCTTCTGCTACCCGAATAAATTCATCGAGCCTCACTTCGATGCTCGATGAACTGCCAGATTAGGAGTCATGTCATCCACTCCACTGTGACATATCCACCACCACTTTTATTTCGAGTCAGTAGTATGCCACCACACCCTTGTGTCATATCCGCCTTATGTATAATATTGGCGTGCTTGTAATAAATTGTTGAGCAACCTCAGCTCAACCCTGTATAATATTTAATACTACTGGATTTCTGTATCAAGGATTTGTCTACCAGTAAGGAGGATTTTCCTATACTGGTCTATATAAAGGTCAGTTGCTCAATAAGCTTTTTATTGAAAAACTGGTCGTGACAAACTTGGTACCATAGCCAGTCTGACTGTAGGAAGCCACTAGGTGCGATCGCTAATCGGTTATTAGCATAATAGTGCTATTTTTATATTTTGCAAATGTAGTCATTTTCTGACAGTCAGCATAAATTTACGATCTGACCACTCAGAATTTTTGCCTACTTTTGTAGATGGCTGGCAACGACTGTGAGTCATAGGTGTTCGCCAACGTGCCTGAGGGGTTCTTCAAGCTGCTCACCTCCATCGTAAAAATCGCGATCGGGCCATCGACTCCTCCGGAGTTCACCCTCTACCAGCACAAGATCAACGACAGTCAGTCCATGCACCAGGCCGCAGTGCAATTCAAGGGAGGGCGTGTTGAGTTTCGTAGCTTCCGGTTTGTGGGAAGAGCCATGCCTACGGAGAGGCATGCTATGCAGATGGCTGCCCGTGAGGCGATAGCTCGTCTTCGGGATGTTCTTCCTTCAATGAAGACTCGTCGCTACCGCTACCTTCCCTTCCACGTGCCATACACATGTCACTATGCTTTTGCTTGCCCTAGGGGAGAGAGGGATGAGGCTATTGAGATGTTGGTTGAATATCTCAAGGCGCTCGAGGCAACATTTGATAACCTTGTGGACGACCTCGTGGCTGCTCGTATGGCCGTCGTGCATAGCTGTTCCGCCAACAGGAGGGAGCTTCTCCATACAACTCCACCACTGACTTACGTCTTGTCCTCAGCATCCCACACACCTACCACACTCGCCACTGCTCGCCGCCTGCCTACTACTGAAGAATTTAACCGAGTCATCGCTCCAACCCAGTCAGAGTTGCACCACCGACCGCCCCCGCACCAGCTCCATAGCTCAGTGCTTCACGTCTGGAGCCTATTATTGAGGAGGAAGTTGAATCTCCAGCACCACTGGACCTTACCCTCGGCAGGCCAAGGGAAATCCTCACCATCTCCGACTGAGTGCGCCTAGCAGCCGTGCAGTGTGTCCGCTTGTATGATATGTTTATATGTATATAGGTTGTGAGAAGTAGTTTGTGTGCGCATCATGTAGGAACTGGGAGAAGTGCACTAGCCTAAATAACATGTCAGGAATGTGTACGCACATCCTGAGTGATGTATTGTATAATTATGCTTGCGTGTAAGATATGTACTAAGCGGTCCTTCTCCGTGCGCAATCAAGTATTTTCTTGGAAAATGTTGGAGTTCTTAATTTTTTTCGTCTTGCAAAAATGATTTATTCTGCCACTCAGCTTTTCTCACAAGTTTTATAAAAAATTACCTCAGAGTGGAAAATGCCTCATCCTTGGACTCGTTCCATGCCAAGTCTGCCAGAAGAAAATTATGGTACGCAGACAAGCAACAACTTCACACAGGGACAGTCAAGTAAGCAAGGCAGTGATGCCACATTTTCCCAAGTATGCTGCCTTTATGAACAGAGTCAGCAACAACACCAAGAAATGATGAACCAAGTCATCAATATGGGAAATCACCGTGGACCGTATCAACAACAATCCAAACTGTCTGAGCTACAAAAGACGCGTCCCCCAACATTTTCTCATACGGACAAACCTCTTGAGACCGATGATTGGCTTCGAGACATGGAAAGAAAATTAATTATTGCACAGTGTTCAGACCGTGAGAAAGTACTATATGCACCGCACTATCTCACTGGAGCAGCTGCATCATGGTGGGAAAATTTCCTGCACATGCACCCCAATGAAAATGATATAACCTGGGAGGAATTCAAGGAAGGTTTTCGTGGGGCACACATTCCAAGAAGTATTATGAAGATCAAGAAGAGGGAATTTGACGACCTCAAGCAGAGGACCATGACAGTAACGGAGTACAACAGTCAGTTTACTCTATTATCTCGCTACGCCAACGAAGAGCATATGACTGAAAATAAGAAGATGGAAAAATTCCTGGACGGTCTGGCACCAGCGCTTAAATGCCAGCTGGTCGTACACACCTTTCCAGATTTCAAAACACTAGTGGATAAGGCTATTATCTTGGAAAATGAGCGACGCAGCTTGAGGATTTCCGCAAGCGCAAAAGGGACCAGACTACACTTGCTCGCAACCAACGGAGCAAGACTGATTTTCAGAAAGGTGGGGCACACAAACCCACGACCAATGTTTCACGCCCAATCAAAAATTTCCATGCAAGGGACAAGGAGTTCACCTATCGCCCAAGCGTTACTTGCTACGCTTGTGGAGAAGAAGGACACTATGCCAAGCAGTGTCCCAAGCCAAGGAACTCGGCCCCAAAGCCGAACAACGGTGGCAATAGTTCAACGCCCAAGCGAAACAACTTCAACCCCAATAACAACCACAAGAAGGGTCACCTGAACCATGTGACCAGGGAGGAAGCACAGAATGCCCCGGATATCGTACTCGGTATGTTCCCTGTCAAAACAACACCTGCCATGGTTTTGTTTGAATCTGGAGCTTCTCACTCATTCATTTCAAAGAGATTTGCTTTGCAAAATGATTTTTCGATGCTTCCCTTGGAAAAATCCATGATCATCAAGTCCCCTGGGATTAAGAAAGTTACCCAGAATTACTGCCAAGGTGTGGTTATTGACCTTGAAGGACTGAAGTTTCACGCAAACCTCATCGTATTGGAAAATAAGGGACTGGATGTTATTCTAGGAATGGACTGGTTAACCACCAACAAAGGATTTATTGACTGCTTCAATCGGACTGTAATTCTTACCCATCATCACGGGAAGACAATAGAGATTTCAGCTCAAGAAAGACAAATATCATGACAACCAAGGTTGAACAAGGTGGACATTTCAGAGTTAAGCAAAGTTCCAGTGGTGTGTGAATTTCCCGACGTATTTCCCGAAGAGCTACCTGGCATGCCGCCAGACCGGGAAATAGAATTCATCATTGAGCTAGCACCTGGAACCACCCCCATTTACAAGAAGCCCTATAGAATGGCACCATCCGAGTTGGTAGAATTAAAGAAGCAAATAAAAGAATTACTGGACAAGGGATTTATACGAGCCAACTCCTCATCTTGGGGTTCACCAGTATTATTTGCCAAGAAAAAGGATGGGACCCAAATATTATGTATAGACTATCGAGCACTCAACATGGTCACCATCAAAAACAAATATCCAATGCCGCGGACAAATGACTTATTTGACCAGCTTGCGCAAGCCAAGGTCTTCTCAAAAATTGATTTGAGGTCGGGGTATCATCAATTAAAAGTATGGACAGAGGATATTCCCAAAACAACATCTACCTCCAGATACGGAGTATATGAGTTTACAGTAATGTCGTTTGGACTGACAAACTCCCCTGCATATTTTGTTCACCTCATGAACAAAGTATTTATGAATTTTATGGACAAGTTTGTTGTGGTATTCATCAACAATATTCTGGTATACTCCAAGACACCAGAAGAGCACGCTGAACATCTCAGAATTGTACTGGGAGAACTAAGGAAACATCAACTGTACGCCAAGTTCAGCAAATGTGAATTTTGGTTAAGAGAGGTTGGATTTCTAGGCCACGTACTAACCCAAGGAGGTGTTGCCGTAGACCCGGAAAAGGTCAAGGCTATACTTGGCTGGAAACCACCAGCCAGCGTAACGGATGTACGAAGTTTCTTGGGAATGGCAGGATACTACCAAAGATTTATTGAAGGATTCTCCACCATAGCAAAACCAATGATGCAATTGCTCCAAAAGGATAAAAAGTTTGTATGGACTGAAGCCTGCGAGAAAAGTTTCCAAGAACTCAAAAGGAAATTAACAACACCACCAGTATTGGTTGTACCAGACATACACAAGAGCTTTGAAATATATTGTGACGCATCCCGGAAGGGCCTCAGATGTGTATTAATGCAAGAAGGCAAAGTAGTCGCATACGCTTCCAGGCAACTATGAAAGCATGAAGAAAATTATCCCACTCATGACCTGGAATTGGCAGCAGTCATTCATGCACTCAAGGAGTGGAGACACTTTCTGCTTGGAAACCGTTGTGAAATATATACGGACCATAAAAGCCTCAAATATATTTTCACACAACCAGAACTCAACTTGCGACAACGATGGTAGTTTGAATTGGTGAAAGATTTTGATGTTGGCATTCACTACCATCCGGGAAAAGCAAATGTAGTGGCGGATGCTCTTAGTCGGAACCCCAGCTCAGGCAATGACATTATACCAAATTTGAGACCAGAATTTCAGCAGGAGTTTGCCAAACTCAACTTAATAATGGTCACCGAAGGCAGTGTGTCGAATTTGGAAATACAGCCTACACTGATAGAAAAGATTAAGGAGGCTCAGCGTGGACACCCCAGCATTGAAGGCATAAAAAGGAATGTAAGTTTGGGCAAGGCCTCAGAATTCGTCATAGACAAGCAGGGAATATTGTTGTACGGAGATAGGCTTTGCGTACCAAATATCGAGGACCTTAAACAGCAAATTCTAGTTGAAGGCCACACCGCTCCGTATTCAATTCATCCTGGAGGAACAAAAATGTACAAGGACCTTCAGGAAAAATTTTGGTGGCACGGTATGAAAAGGGACATAGCCACGTTCATTGCATGTTGTGATTCATGTCAACGCATCAAGGCCGAGCACCAGAAACCAGCCGGACTATTACAGCCAAACAAGATACCCAAGTGGAAATGGGACGAGATTGGAATGGATTTTATTGTTGGACTACCTCGGTCACGACACGGAAATGATGCCATATGGGTCATCACAGATAGACTAACTAAGGTGGCACACTTCATCCCCATGAAGACAACCCACACCACTCAGAAGCTTGCCAGGCTTTATCTTGCCCGTATCGTCTGCCTGCATGGAGTCCCAAAGACTATAATATCTGACAGAGGCACCCAATTCGTCTCAAGATTTTGGGATCACTTACAACAGGCTCTGGGAACTCAACTAGCATTCAGTACAGCATACCACCCCCAGACGGATGGTCAAACTGAACGGGTAAACCAAATTCTAGAAGACATGCTGAGGGCATGTGTCCTCACCTATGGAACCAGTTGGGAAGAAAGCTTGCCATATGCAGAGTTCGCATACAACAATAGTTACCAAGCCAGCCTACAAATGGCACCCTTCGAAGCCTTGTACGGGCGGAGATGTCGTACCCCGCTAAATTAGTCAAAGACCGGAGACAGCCGTATCTTCGGCCCAGACATGCTCAAGGAAGCTGAGGGAAAAGTTAAGCTAATCAGGGACCGACTCAAGACAGCTCAAAGTCGACAGAAGAGTTATTACGACCGAAAACATCATGGAGTCAGTTTTGAACCCGGTGAGTATGTGTACCTACGAGTGTCCCCTATGAGGGGCCTGCAATGATTCAAGGTTAAGGGAAAGCTAGCACCAAGATTCATCGGACCATTCTGTGTAGTTGCACGAAGAGGCATCGTAGCCTACCAGCTAGACCTACCCAAAGAATTGTCAGACGTCCACGACGTGTTCCACGTATCATAGTTGAGGAAGTGCGTAAGCAACCCAGAGAAGCATGTATCCCATGAAGACATTGACGTGCAACCAGATCTCACCTATAGGGAACGTCCAATAAAAATATTGGAGGAGTCTGAAAGGAGGACCCGTCAGAAAACAATCAAGATTTTCAGAGTTTAGTGGAGCAATCACACCGAGAATGAAGCAACATGGGAAAGAGAGGATTTCCTTCGGACAGAGCACCCACACCTATTTGAGGATCAGCTGAAATCTCGGGGACGAGATTTTTCCTAAGGGGGTAGGTGTTGTGACACTCCAAAAAATTTTATTTGGTTTTCAGCAAATTATTTGTTTGATTTGAAGGAGGCTATTCAAAATCTTTTAAAAAGACTCTCTTCGTCAATTATTTTCTCTTATGTCAAAATCTTTATTTTGGGTTATCCTCAACCTTGGTGTTTGATTTTGAAGGTTCTTCATTGGTGTTGACTCACCCCAATTTATTTTTGAAATTTTTTCAATTAAAAAGAAATCCTCAGGGTTTTGGATTTATTCCTTTTTATTCCAACCATCCTCTTTCACCATGTCTCATATTAAAAAAATTCCCCGAAACACCTCCCTCCACTTCGGGTCAAGTCAAGTAGCCAATCCTAGCAAGTTCAACCCATTTTGGATTTTTATTCCATTTATTTTAACCCCAAAATTATTTCTGTCTTTATTTTTGGACTTAGGTGATTTACAAAGGAAGTATCTGTATCCTTTTGAGTTTTGATCTCAAACCAACTCCTCTGGCTAGTCCTTAGCACCCACAACCTAGATCCATCAAGATCCACTCTTCCGCAGTTCAAAATTTTCAAGTTTTGCTCACTGCAAGTTTGGACGAGATTCATCATTTTTGGTGAAATTCATATTTTCTCTTCTCCAAAAATTCTAGCAAAAATCAGGCAGCCCCCAGGTGCATTGAGAGGCCACCTCACCAAAGATCAGCTCCAGATAAATTCTCCACATGCCAAAATCATTTCATCGAACACTTGGCCTGCACTGTACTGTACATGTTCAGAAATTCAGTGTTGCAGTTCGACAGTCAGTGTCGTTTTCTTCAGAGACTTGGCATCGATCTCACGAGTGCACGCTCTGGCGCTTTGCACACTACTCCTCCTCCTTATCCAGAGCACCGCACGCTCTCTTGGACGAGCGCAGGTGTCGGTGGAGGTGTGCCTCGCCGATGCCGGCAGCTTCTGCAGTGGCAGAGCCACCCGTGGCGGCTACCGGGAGCCAACACCAGCTTTCTGCGCCGTCCAGAACCGCCCAAACCACCCGAGGCCTCCGCGTGTCCGTATGCTTGCCAGCGCACGCCACAGCACCGTTGCCGTGGCCCGGCAAGCATAGCGCGCGCTCTCTGCCGCTGCCGGGCCCGCGAAGCATCGTTCCGTCGAAACCTTAGAGCAAGCCTAATCCAACCGATGTTAGCATCTGAATGAAACCAGTGGATCTCCACGTTGATGCCCAGCCACCTAAACCACCTGTCCGGCCACTGCATCACTGTAATCGCCACCGGAGTTATCCCGTTCACGGGAACCACCTTGGGCCGGCTATAAATAGCCACCCTGAGCTCGCCTTCGACCAGCACTACTCCCTCCACCTCACCAGAGCCCCGCCAAGGCACCAGGAAGACCCCGAGGAGGCCTTCTCCTCCGTCTCTGGCCGCCCCGATCCGCTTCGGGCTCCGGCAAGTTTGCTCGAGTGTGTGCACCCCCGCCTCTCTCGTTGTACCAGTGACACCCTAGTGCACCCACTCCACTAACGCAAGCCCCAATTTGAAGCTTGCAGCCCTCCCCGACGAGATCCAACAACACCCGAACCACCATCCGCCGGAGTTGAGGCCGCCGTCGACGTGGTGCTCTCCGACGACCAACTCCACCACCCACAGGTGCGGAAGAACCCAAGGAACTCGTAGGTACCATCCACTCCTCCTAACTCTCCGTGGATCGCCGCCGGCGACCACCGCAGCCTTCGGGCGCCGGCGCGCTCTGTTTTCTCCCTCCAACTTTCAAACCTGACGAGTGGGACCCCCTCGTCAGCCTCTCTGTTATATTCGAACCGTTTTTTTGGAAAGCACCTTCGGGCAAATACGCTTTCAGCGAAACATTTTTCTGCCTTTTTCTATTCTGCCCCCTGGAAACTTTCTGTTTCAGTATAGACAAGTCCCTGGTCTAAAAGTATAATAACTTTTAAACAGAAAATGATTTTTGGTTGATTCTCTTTCTGTCACCTTTATTTTTCTGTCTAGTTTTTATCATATTTATTTGAAAAATATTTGGAGCACCTTTTGTGCACACACGGTATTTATGTTAGTACGTATTTTTCTTTATACCGTAGATACCGGAGGAGGTGACGGTACCACGAACTTCACCGAGCTAGACTCCGACTACTACGAACTAGGCAAGCATGTTTGCACCTTTGATATGATGAGTGTTTTGCATGTTTGCATTGGGTAGTTAGTTCATGGCATGTTTATATGGAATACAGTAAGTGTTATATTGCATGCAAAGCTGATGCAAGTGAGCTTCGAAACTCCATATGTTATTTGATGTGAGTTTACTTGATCATGTGGTGACATGAGAGGTGGTAAGATGGCAGTGTTGAAGCATGCCAGTCTTATGCCAAACCATTTAACTCCAGTGTTAACGTCGATCAAGTCACGTTATCATCCATTCCTTCTTTTGTGCTACCACATGTTTTCTGCAAAGGATATGGTTTAGTAAGTTGCAAACCGCTTTCCTCGTACACACCAGATAGAGAGGCCGTGATGAGGGTTCCATGGCCCTGGATTAAAGCCAGTCATCCGGTCAGGGGGCATGGGTGTTTCCGGTTGGGACCGAGAGGGGGGCACCCTTACAGCGCGCGTATATAAATTTGATCCCATGCTATTTGAGGTTGTAGCCTCCCCGTCTATGAGTTTTTCTTGAACATTGTCTCGGGTGACTCCTGGCATCGTGAGGTGGAAATGGGTGTGTACTGGTTAGATGTGCTTCTACTGAAATACCGTAAACGGAACTAGTCCTTCGTGACTACTGAAATCCGTTAGCTATGGTTAAATAGTACAAACTCTGCAGAGTCAAAATCATTCAAGTAATCGTCTCTTGGTCAACGACTGTGATCAACTTATCTTGGTCCGTGTCAGTCTCAGTGACAAAACTCCGGTGAACAAACATGAGTGTTAAGTCCGTCTAATGATTTATTCCTGTGGATGGACTGACCCGTTTATTATCATGTGCTGAGTATTTCCTATGAATGATATATCTTCATGAATTTATTGAATATGAGTGATGAAATATAAGCCCTTTCTGTGATGTCGCTCAGACGTCCGACTGTGGCACTCTTGCTATTTACTTTCAATATAAGCCCTTTCCGTGATGTCGCTCAGACGTCCGACTGTGGCACTCTTGTTATTTACTTTCAATATAAGCCCTTTACGTGATGTCACTCAGACGTACGACTGTGGCATCTCTGTTATTTATTTTCATTATAAGCCCTTTTCGAGATGTTGCTTAGACGTCTGACTATGGCATCGCTGTTATTTACTTTCATTATAAGCCCTTTCCGAGATGTCGCATAGACGTCGGACTGTGGCACGCACTGTCATTTACTTTTCGATATAAGCCCTTTATGTGGTGTTGCCCCGACGCCCGACTACGGCATGTAATTTATTATTTCACCTTTCGAGGCGTCGCTTCAGACACCCGATCGGTTTTCGGTTATTTTATTGGGATTTCGGGAGGACTACCGCCTGACTTCCTTTTTATTCTACATGCCGTGCAAAAATTTATTATTTGAGTGTGCATTGCTAACTGCTCATGGTGCATCGTGTTTGCATTTGTTATCTCTTATGTCCGAACTGTCTTGCGAGTACATTCAATGTACTCACCTGGCTTGTTGATTTGGCCAGATGTTGACGAAGGCGATCTCATGGATGAAGAGTACGATAGTGAGTCCGACGGCTAGAGGAGTCCCAGTCAGTCCCGTGCGATCCTGGATTTGGTTACCTGTATTATATCTTCTTCCGCTACCCGAGTGAATTCATCGAGCCTCACTTCGACGCTCGATGAACTGCCAGATTAGGAGTCATGTCATCCACTCCACTGTGACATATCCACCAGCACTTTTATTTCGAGTCAGTAGTATGCCACCACACCCTTGTGTCATATCCGCCTTATGTATAATATTGGCGTGCTTGTAATAAATTGTTGAGAAACCTCAGCTCAACCCTGTATAATATTTAATACTACTGGATTTCTGTATCAAGGATTTGTCTACCAGTAAGGAGGATTTTCCTATACTGGTCTATATAAAGGTCGGTTGCTCAATAAGCTTTTTATTAAAAAACTGGCCATGACAGTTTCAGTTCTGGACTTGTTTTGCTTCCGCGTTTATTTTCACTGGTGGCCAGTTTGGACGCCTAGTGTATGTAATATACTACTTTGTTCACTATATTTGCACTAGTGGCGAACTTTGATGCCCAGTGGATGTAATATTTGTAATAGCCGTAATAGCCTAGCGTAAGTTGCTTGCTTATTCATTTCCTTATTGTCTTGTTTATTTTGTTGCTGGTAGTCGTTGCAGTCCTTTTATTTAGAAGTAGTCTTGCTGCCTGTTGTAGTGGGCCTCCTAAGGTCCGCATGATCCATGGGCCTTCTACGGGTCGTAGATTCAATGGGACTTCTACGGGCCGTATGATCGATTGGCCAAACATGGGCCATACTTTCATGGACAATTAACAAACCACAATATGGGTCGTAAACAGGCTATAATGGGAATCGTCTATTTATGGGCCGTTAACAGGCCCATGTGTACAACTGGCTTAATTCAAACGCAAGCATAACGGGTCGTTAATGGGCCATATGTGATGACGCCATGAAGACAGCTCAATGAATTAAAGGGCCACAAATGGGCCGACTTTAACCACGGGCTAAATTTGGCCCACATGCGAAACAGGCTAGTAACAGAATGTAAGTAGTCCAATGCGGGAAATGAGCCTACTAATAAATGGGCCCTTAGAAGGACGAAAGATAACACGGGCTAAAACGGCCCAGGGGAATAATGTGTCGTTAATGGGTATACAGCTATATACTGTTCATTATGGGTATAAAGATTTAGAAAGGGCCTCATATGGGCTGAAAGACGTCATGGGCCATACATGGGCTGGAACTTACAATGGCTGGAATCATATTTGACGGCCCATATGGCACTACTGGGCCTAATTCGGATAAGCTATAACGGGTCGTGAGTTAGCAGGCTGTAAATGGGCTATATGCGAATAGGTTACTAACAAGCTTTACATGGGCCGGCTTGCTACCTTTTGACCAAGGCAAATGGGCCAGCCTTTTCACCTGAATGGGCCTCTGTTGGACTGAGCCACGTGTGATTTATCATAGGCGCTTCCCGTATCAGAATTTTACACATGGAAAATCCCTATTGGTCAGGGCTGTGAACGGGTTATCGGATCCAAACCGGAACCCGATAGCTTAAGGGCGACCCGTTATGGTGGATTCCATGTGTCAGTTACCCTTGATGAAAGCACTTCTATGACATGGGATTTATCGTCATGGAAGTGGACACTTCCGTGATGATAATTTTGGTAATATCATGGAATGCTTCTACGACAGCACAGGTATGACTATCTTGATTCTTTCATAAAATCGTCATAGATGTACATGCATGACAGAAAATGTGACCTACTATGACAAACACGTATCATCACGGTAGTGTATTTTTTTTGTAGTCTGGGTACACGGGAATTTCATCTAGTTACTTTTATCATGTTGGTTTGATTTATGTTTGCTACTTTGATAATTTGATATGTGGGTGGACCTGTGCTTAGATGTTGTTCTTACTTGAACAAACCTCCTACTTATGATTAACCCCCTCGCAAGCATCATGAACTACGAGAAAAGTATTAAGATAAAATCTAACCATAGCATTAAACTTTTAGATCCAAATCAATCCCTTACGAATTAGTGCATAAACTAGGGTTTAAGCTTCTGTGACTCTAGCAACCCATCATGTAATAACTACTCCACAATGCATTCCCTTAGGCCCAAATATGGTGAAGTGTCATGTAGTCGATGTTCACATGACACCACTAGGGGAATCATAACATACATATCATCAAAATATCGAACACATATCAAGTTCACATGATTACTTGCAACAAGATTTCTCGCGTGACCTCAAGAACAAAAGTAACTACTCACAAATGATAATCATGCTCAAGATCAGAGGGGTGTTAAATAGCATAATGGATCTGAACATATAATCTGTGACCAAATAAACCATATAATAATAAACTACAAGATGTAATCAACACTACTAGTCACCCACAAGCACCAATCTAAAGTTCCGGTACAAAGATTGAACACAAGAGATGAACTAGGGTTTGAGAGGAGTTGGTGTTGTTCAATATGTTGATAGAGATTACCCTCCCAAAGATGGGAGAGTTGTTGGTGATGCGGCTTGAACTGCGTAGGTATTAACCAAAGAGGAAGGGATTATGCAGCACAAGCACGGTAGGTATTTCCCTCAGTGATGAGACCAAGGTTATCGAACCAGTAATAGAACCACGCAACACCACGTAAATAGCTCATGCACACAAAGAACAAACACTTGCAACCCGACGTGAGAGAGGGGTTGGCAATCCCTCATAGGTAAAACGATAGGTAAAATTGTGTTAGACTAGATAAATAGATCTCGCGGGAACGCGAGATAAAATAAATGACAATAAATTTCAGGCATTTTTTTATTTTTGGATTGATACATATGAAAATAAAAGCAAAGAAAAATAGATAGTGAAGGCAAATAAAATAAAGAAGATACCCGGGGGCCGTAGATTTCACTAGTGGCCTCTCTCGAGAAAAAGTAGCATATGGTGGGTGAACAAATTATTGTTGGGCAATTGATAGAACTTAAAATAATCATGACGCTATCCAGGCAATGATCACTATATAGGCATCACATCCAAGATTAGTAGACCGACTCCTGCCTGCTTCTACTACTATTACTCGGCACATCGACCGCTATCCAGCATGCATCTAGTGTATTAAGTTCATGGAGAAACGGTGTAATGCAATAAGAATGATGACATGATGTAGACAAGATCTATTTATGTACAAATAGACCCCATCTTGTTATCCCTAATAGCAACAAAACATACGTGTCGTTTCCCCTTCTATCACTGGGATCAAGCACCGTAAGATCGAACCCATCACAAAGCACCTCTTCCCATGGCAAGAAAAATCGTTCTAGTCGGCCTAACTAAATCAAAGATTCGAAGAAGAAATATGAGGCTATATGTAATCTTGCATATAAGAGATCAAAAGACTCAAATAACTTTGATGGATAAAAATATAGATCTGATCATAAATTCAAAGTTCATTGGATCCCAACAAACACACCACAAAAAGAGATACATCAAATAGATCTCCAAGAGACCATTGTATTGAGAATAAAGAGAGAGAGAGAGAGAGAGAGAGAGAGAGAGAGAGAGAGAGAGGAAGCCATCTAGCTACTAACTACGGACCTGTAGGTCTACAATGAACTACTCATGCATCGTCGGAGAGGCACCAATGAGGATGATGAACCCCTCCGTGATGGTGTCTACATTGGATCTGGTGGTTCTGGAACTTGCGGCGGCTGGAATTGATTTTCGTTGACTCTCCTAGGGTTTCTGGAATATTGTGGTATTTATAGAGCAAAGGGGCGGTGCGGGAGGCCATCAAGGTGGGCACAACCCACATGGGCGCGCCTAGGCCCCCAGGCGTGCCCTGGTGGGTTGTGCTCCCCTCGGAGCCCCCCTCTGATACTTCTTTCGCCCAACAAGTGTCTTCTGGTCCATAAAAAATCTCCAAAAAGTTTCGCTGAGTTTGGACTCCGTTTGGTATTGACTTTCTGTGAGGTAAAAAACAAGCAAAAAATAGCAACTAGCACTAGGCACTATGTCAATAGGTTAGTCCCAAAAGTAATATAAAGTTGCTATAAAATGATTGTAAAGCATCCAAGAATGATAATATAACAGCATGGAACAATCAAAAATTATAGATACGTTGGAGACGTATCAGTTGGTAATGACGATGACGATGATTTCCCCCTCCAGGAAGGAAGTTCCCCCGGCGGAATCGCTTTGCTGGAGGGCAAAAGTGCTCCTGCCCAAGTTCCGCCTCGAGAAAGCGACACTTTGTCCCGAAAGTCCTCTCCTTATTTTGCTAGGTCAAAATTACTTATATACCAGAAGAGGGGCACCGGAGGTGGGCCAAGGAAGTCACAACCCACCGGGGCGCACCTTGGGGACCTAGCGCACCTAGTTGGCAATACAAAAAAAGAAACATCCATGACATTTTGGGTCAAACAAAAAAAATTATGTCATGCTTATGACACTTCTATGACGATAATTATGACAAAACGCGGTATCACCGTAGATGTAGTTGGCTCCTACTTCTATGACAAAAAATCATGATAGAAAATGGGATTTTCGTCCTGGCCAGGCCGGAGACGCACCTCCATGACATTCTTTGGGCCGTCCATGATGGAAAAAATCATGGTAGAAGCGAGGGAGAGGAAAATTTTGGGGAGTTTCTGGTTATGGTGGGTGGTCGGGGCTGAGCGATGCATGGAGAGGTTTGCGCGTTTCTCTTATACACGTACGCGCGTGTGTGTGAGGCGTTGCGCTCTAACTGAACCCGAGCGAGGCGTTGGGCTCTAACTGAACCCGAGCAATTGCACTAGCTATGTTATTGAACCCCGGTCGATCCCTTGCTGTTAACTGAACCCGAGTGATTCCTTCGCTACTGCTGCTAACTGAAGCCGATCGAAGCTGGCTCTTGATGAACTATCCTCGGTGGGGGTGGCATGAACAGTTCCCGGTGGGGGTTGGATGAACAGGATCCTGTGGTAGTAGAGGTTGTTGCCACTGGATGAACATGACCCCGGTCGAGGATGTGGGGGTGGATGAACAGTAGCCGATGGAGGGACCTCGTTGAGGGTGAGGGAGTCCTGGATTAGGGGGTATCTGGACAGCCGGACTGTGTACAACGTCCGGACTATTGAAGCGTGAAGATACAAGACTCAAGACTTCCGCCCGTGTCCAGATGGGACTTTCCTTGGCATGGAAGGCAAGCTTGGCGATCCGGATATTATGTTTCCTTCCTTGTAACGGACTCCATGTAAACCCTAGTCCTCTCCGATGTCTATATAAATCGGAGAGGTTGGTCCTTAGAAGGCCGATCACAATTACAATCATACCATCATAGGCTACCTCTTAGGGTTTAGCCTCTATGATCTCGTGGTAGATCTACTCTTGTACTACCCATATCATCAATATTAATCAAGCAGGAAGTAGGGTTTTACCTCCATCGAGAGGGCCCGAACCTGGGTAAACATCTGTGTCCCTTGCTTCCTGTTACCATCAGCCTTGACGCATAGATCGGGACCCCCTACCCGAGATCCGCCGGTTTTGACACCGACATTGGTGCTTTCATTGAGAGTTCCTCTGTGTCGTCGCCGCAAGGCTCGATGGCTCGTCTCATCGTCAAGGACGACATTACTTCGGAGGGAGCTCTGGCTGTAGGCCAGACACTCCGACTCGGCGGCTTTATCATGGCCGCCCCATCGGCGGCAGCGCCAACGATGGTCTCTCGGGTCATCAATCATAACCTTCGCGTCAGTTCGGAACTTGCCGAACAGATGGATCCAATGGAGCTCTCCTCCCTTAATGAACTCTTGGATCACATCGCCGCTCTGGGAGTCGCTACGAACTATGACCGGATTGGGCTTAAACCCAACCGAAGGGACATCAGGTTCCCGCCGGCCACCCATGAGATAGCGATAGTGGAGGAACCACACACGAATTGTCCCTCAACTTTGAGGACGAATTATGTTCGGATTGCCAAAATCCTTGAGCCGAAAACCTTCTGAAAGGAAAACATGACCCAGGCCCCGGACTTAGAACCGGGCATTGGGCCGAAGAAATTGGTCGGTATTCCGGATTCTGAGCTGTTAAGCTTGGAACCACCCGCGCCCTTGGGCGTTAGATCAGATCAAAATCCGGATTCTGCTAACAACACCTATCTGGACTTAAACTGTCTCTCCCGCATCAGGCAAGAGCCCCAAGAAATGGTACATCATTACTGGGCCAAATTCCTCCTTGCGCTTAACAAGGTCAAGGACTACCGCGAGGAGAACATGGTCTCACTCTTCTGCAAAAACTGCACGGACGAAGGGCTCCTCAATGCTATAAGCCACCGCGGCATAGTACGCTTCGCGGACTTGGCAATCATAGTACGGAAGTACTGTGCGATGGAGAGCGCTTGGAAGACCCAAACAGAATTTTGGGATAGTACTGCTCTCAACAAGACCTTTGTCCAAACTAAACGGATGAACTCTCGTAATTCGTCCGATCCAATCCCCAAGAAACCAAAGCCCACTCCAGGGCGGGGATCCGTATTGCAAGAATGGATCGACGTGCCATGTAAGCTCCACAGTACTCCAGATACAATACCAACTCATAGCCTTACAGCATGTTGGATACTCCGGCAGGTGGCAAAAAGTGGCGAGGATCTTCTTGTAAACCATAAAGCGGAACAACATCCTGCCAGCGGACACAATACGGTACTAATAGTCTTCGAGACTTTTGCCTCGAACAATAGGCGCAAGCAAGCTCATCGAAGCTCTGTGGAAATTTGCCATGCGGCAAAGATAAACCCCTGGGACGACACTGCTATAACTTTCAATGCCTGTGATGAACCTCGATTCCATACTGTCCGGGCACCGGCCGCCCTGGTCCTTAGCCCAATCTTGGACGGCTTTCGGCCGACCAAAGTACTCATGGACGGCGGAAGCGGGTTAAACTTGATCTATGAAGAAACGCTCAACAAAATGGAAATTGATAAAGGCCGCATTGAGCAAAGCGGCACCACCGTCAGGGGAATCATCCCTACTCGGGAAGCACGGTGTGCGGGAAAAATCACACTCGATGTGGTATTCGGCACCCGAGAGAATTACAGGTCCGAAGAAATCACATTCCAAGTGGCTCCCTTTAACAACAGATACCACGCCCTTCTAGGGCGGGACGAGTTTACAAGCTTTCAAGTAGTACCTCATTACGCATACATGAAGTTTAAAATGCCCGGACCCAACGGAATTATCACTCTAGCCAGTGATCCGGACATCGCACTTCGCGCCGAAAATAAAACCGCAGCACTAGCCTTGGAAGTTTTATCTGAAGCCCTAGCAGTCGAAGAGTTAACAACACTACGGGCCACTGTGGACAGGGACGACGTGATACTCGAAAAGCGACCCAAGTCCACCTCATTTAAACCTGTAGACGAGATAGTCAAATTCCAAGTCCACCCAACGGACTCCACGAAGACAGCATCCATCGGGACACAGTTGAGCCCCACGATGGACGCCGCACTACGAGATTTCTTACGCGAGAATTGGGACATTTTCGCCTGGCACCCTTCACACATGCCAGGCATCCCACGCCGGTTGGACGAACACAGCCTCAATATACTAAAGGGATACAAACCGGTCGAACAGACTCTAAGGGGGTTTTCAGAACCCAAACGACAAGCCATGGGGGAAGAGCTAGCCAAGCTACTCGAGGCCGGATTCATCAGAGATATTAAACATCCGGATTGGCTGGCAAAATTGGTAATGGTACCAAAAAAGGACAAATCCTGGCGCCTATGTGTCGACTTCAAAGACCTCAACAAGGCTTGCCCCAAGGATCCCTTTCCCCTCCCTTGCATCGATCAAATCATCGACGCCACAGCTAGACATGACTCGCTGTGTTTTGTCGACACATACTCTGGATACGATCAAATAAATATGGCAGAGTCCGACCAAGCTGCAACAGCTTTTATAATGCCATATGGCCCTTTTTGCTTCAACTCTATGCCCTTCGGGCTCAAGAATGCCGGCGCAACATATCAACACATGATTCAAACATGCCTGGAAAAACAAATCGGCAAAACAGTGGAAGCATATGTGGACGACGTGGTCATAAAAACTAGACACGTCGAAACCTTAATAAATGACTTGAGGCTCACATTCGATAACCTCCAAACATACGACATCAAGTTGAATCCGGAAAAATGCGTCTTCGATGTCCCCTCGGGGAAGCTACTGGGCTTCATTGTTTCCAATAGAGGAATCGAAGCGAACCCAGCAAAAATCCGAGCTCTGTCGCAGTTGGCTATACCAATAGACCTCAAGCACGTCCAAAAGCTAGCTGGATGCGTGGCCACTTTGAGCCGCCTTATATCCAGGCTAGGAGAAAAGGCATTGCCTCTTTACCGCCTCCTTCGGCACACCAAACACTTTGTATGGACGGATGCAGCCGCGGCCGGACTCGATGAGATAAAGACCTTATTGGCCAGTAATCCAGTCCTAACAGCGCCAAACAACGGCGAACCTATGCTACTATACATAGATGCAACACATCAAGTGGTAAGCGCAGTGCTCATCGTTGAATGAGAGGTAGACGGATATAAATTCCCGCTTCAAAAGTCGGTTTATTACGTATCCACGGTCCTCACCCCATGCAAATACCGATACCCACACTATCAAAAAATAGCATACGCGGTCTTCATGGCATCACAGAAGCTAAGACACTACTTTCAAGAGTGTTTGATTACCGTCGCCTCTGAAGTACAACTCAATGACATAATTAATAACCGCGACGCTACGGACCGGATTGCTAAATGGGCTATCTAGCTCCTGTCGTTCGACATAATATACAAACCACGGCGAGCCATTAAGTCGCAAGTACTGGCTGACGTTGTCGCCGAATGGACAGAAGCCGAACTCCCTAAAGAGTACGGCGCATGCTCCAACTGGATCATGCACTTTGACGGCTCCAAAATGCTGGCCGGACTGGGAGCGGGGGTAGTCCTGACGTCTCCCACCGGAGACACGGTCCAGTACGTCCTACAAATTTTATACACAGACTCCAACAATGCAGCCGAATATGAGGCTCTGTTGCATGGTCTTCGGATGGTAGTCTCTATGGGCATCCAACGCCTGGAAGTGCGCGGGGATTCGATCCTCGCAATATCACAAATAAACGGAGGCTTTGATGCCAAGGATTCGAAAATGGCGGCCTATCGTAATGTCCTCCTCAAAATGTCAGCTCGGTTCGAGGAGCTCGAATTCCACCATGTGGCTCGAGAAAACAATCAAGCGGCGGACGTCCTCGCTCGCATCGGCGCCAAACAAGACCCTGTCCCACCTAATATATTCCTGGAAAGGTTGTTCAAGCCATCCGTAGTATGGGAAGGGGAGTTCGGCAATACCAGCACGGATCCGAATACACCCCCAGACTCTGAACCATCAGACACAATCGGAGGCCCTGCCATCGAAATAACATCTTCGGCCCACGAAATCATGGTCGTAATCGCCCCGTGGACCGAGCCTTTCTTGGCCTACCTAAATAGGCAGGAGCTCCCCTAAGACCAAAATGAAGCACGCTGCATAGTCCGGCATTCTAAAGCTTACAAAGTCCACGAAGGGGAACTCTACAAGAAAAGCGCGACCGGAGTGCTCCAAAGGTGCATCTTCGAAGAGGAAGGGCGGCAACTCCTGGCTGAAATCCATGCCGGACAGGGCGGATACCATGCCGCAGCCCGAGCGCTAGTCAGCAAAGCCTTCCGTACATGCTTCTATTGGCCGACGGCCCGAGCAGACGCACAGGACCTTGTCCAACATTGCATCGGCTGCCAGCTCTTCGCCAATCAGAGTCATATGCCCCCTACCGCTCTCCAAACAATCCCCATAACTTGGCCCTTCACGGTCTTGGGGCTGGATATGGTCGGACCTCTTAAAGGGGGAAGCCATAAGAAAAAAATACTTATTGGTCATGGTGGACAAATTCACCAAATGGATCGAAGCCAAACCAGTTAAAACGGCCGAATCCGGACCAGTAATAGACTTCATATCCGGGGTCGTACACCGGTACGGTGTCCCCCATAGCATCATCACTGATAATGGCTTAAATTTCACAGCCGATGAAGTAAAAACTTGGTGCGGCAAAATGGGCATTAAGCTCGACTACGCTTCCGTCTACCACCCCCAAACAAACGGCCAGGTCGAACGGGCAAATGGTCTCATCATGACCGGCATAAAACCCAGATTAGTGCGATCTTTAACAAAATCAGATACGCACTGGGTAGAGGAGCTCAACTCCATACTTTGGGGGCTGCGGACCACACCGAATCGAACCACTGGATACACACCATTTTTATGGTGTACGGTGCGGAAGCAGTACTACCCTGTGACATAATAAATGATTCACCACGCGTACGCATGCACGAAGAGAAGGAAGCTGAGTTAGATCGGCAGGATAACTTGGATTCCCTGGAGGAGGAGCGCGATGTCGCAAAAGCCTGTTCTGCATTCTATCAGCAGCAGGCTCGACGATATCAAAGTAGAGAAGTGTGGGCCAAAACTTACAATATTGGCGAGCTCGTTCTACGCCTACCGGAGAAGAAGAAGGACAAACTCAAACCCAAGTGGGAAGGTCCCTTCGTCATTGACAAAGTTCTCACCAAAGGAGCGTACCGTCTACGTAATGCATCCGATAACAGACTCGAGCTGAACCCATGGAACGCGGCCAAACTCCGGAGATTCTACGCCTAACGCCGAACTCAGTGTTCGTCTCCTTACCTCTCTTTTTTAATTAGGGCCAATTCCAGTTCTGCCCCTAACTCGAACCCACTACTCAGTTTTGCCCCTAACTTTTAGGTATGCTCAGTTTTGCCCCTCCGCCGTTAGTACCACTTATAGAAATGCTCTTTTGCGCCGTTACTGTCTCGTCAAAGGACTTTGACCACCCAGAAAATATAGCAAAAAAAAATCAAAAAAATCTGAAATTTTGTGGGATCAAAGATAGTCATGTCCGCAAGGCGCATGCAAATTTGTGTGCCGTTCGGACACCCTGGGAGCTCGTGGCAAAGGAAACCATAAATTTTGTATGCATGTGAACAGTAAATTCGAAAAAATAGAAAAAAAAATCAAAAAAATATGAAATTTTGGGGAACTGAAGATACTTAGGTGCACAAGATGTGTGCACATTTTTGTTGTGTTTGGACATCGTAGGAGCCCGTAGGAGCTCGTAGGAGCTAAACTTTATTTTTTTTCTCCGCGAGCTCCTACGATGTCCAAACACAACAAAAATGTGCACACATCTTGTGCACCTAAGTATCTTCAGTCCCACAAAATCTCATATTTTTTTGATTCTTTTTTCTATTTTTTCGAATTTACTGTTCACATGCGTACAAAATTTATGATTTCCTTTGCCACGAGCTCCCAGGGTGTCTGAACGGCACACAAATTTGCACGCGCCTTGCGGGCATGACTATATTGATCCCACAAAATTTCAGAATTTTTTTATTTTTTTGCTATTTTTTTCTGGGTGGTCAAAGTCCTTTGACCAGACGGTAACGGCGCAAAAGGGCATTTCTATAAGTGACACTAATGGTGGAGGGGCAAAACTGAGCATACCTAAAAATTAGGGGCAAAACTGAGTAGTGGGTTCGAGTTAAGGGCATAGATGTAAATGTCCCTTTTAATTATGCTCCACCCCTTTTCTCTCCTTTCTCGACCCTTTTTTCTTTGTTCTTCACACAATGTATTTAATACAGTGCGGACTCCCGGACCATTCCGGCCGCACTATGTGTGTAAGTTGTACCTGGGGGCTTCCTATTCGGAAGCTCGACATAATTACTTTTAATGGCTTTTTGCCCATCGCATATGCGTTCCTTTTCCATATGTGCCTTTTCTTCACCATTATATGCATCGATATGACTTAAGATGTGGCCAAGCTGGGTTGCCCAGCTCTTATGTTTATCCCCTACGTTCCCGTTAATTCGGCTAGGGCATAAGGGGAGCACCTCTTCGATTGTTACTACCGGTTAAGCCGGATGTGTACCTCAGACTGGGTGAAGCGGAAAGCTAGTTTCCTTAAGAGAATATTCGAGCGGTGAACAAAGGATGTATTCGTTGGTTACAACAAAAAACCCCAGAAGCTTTGTATCCTGCGCCGTTGTTCGCAGTCCGGACATGTGCATCGACACATGCATTCCCAGGGAAAGGAACCCTTAACTGAACTATTCTCCCTGGAAGATATTTCTTGCTATCCATGCAATATAACATAACTAGTTGGGTACTTGTCTGTTCAAGCACTTATGACCCCTGTCTCCACGCATACCCCGGTTCTTGTATAATCGAGCGGGTATTCGGACACACCCCGGACTATAGGATCCGGGGGCTGAAGCGAAATGGTCCGCCATGACAAATGATTTCAATCCGGCTAGGGGCTATTTATGCCAATTAAATTACAAAGTCACTAAGACTGACTATATTCCTCCTCTATACCATCTAACAGGCTATCTAGCCTACAATCCTATTGAGAATACTTAGTGGCTAACGCTACCTGGTCATATACCAGGCTCACGGGAATTTCTTGCCCATCAGGCCCCGCCGGTCCTACTTCGGCCATATGGTTCGGGTCCAGCTTGGTATAGCGCATCTTCACCATTGACCAAGCTTCTCTTGCTCCTTGCTGGCATGCTGATATCTTCCACAGACGGAAGCGCCACTGGGCTCCTTGAAGCAGGTTCGCAAGCTCCCCCATGCCATTCGGCAGGAGGCTTGATGGCCACAAGGCCTGAGCAACGCTGTGCATCACCTGCCGAGTACGCTTGTGCAACTGCGAAAGTTCTTGCAGCAAATCACCTAAGATGAGGACATCTTCTCTTCAGGGCGACCCGTTAACATTCCTGCAGGAAAAAAAATTCAAAAAACTTCATCGCCGAACTATCAAACAGTTCGCTTGAGCTCTTACCATAAATGCGGCGTCGAAGCTTTTTGTTCTCCTTCACGGAGTCCGCCAGTTGAGCGCGGATGTCCTTTAATTCCCCGTCCAGAAGAATATTGGCATCTTGTAGCTTGTTCTTCTCTTGCGTCACTTGCGTAAGGATGCGCTCGCCAGCCTTTAGCTGTCGTTGGAGATGCGAGTTGTTACCCATTACGCCCTCCGGATTCACCCCGGGATTGTCTGCAGAATTTTCTGTTAAACTAACCGCACCAGCCATTTACTAACTAGTACATCTGCGTATAATGGAGACAAATATTACCAGAGGGGGCTTTTCGAGATCCCTCTAACTTGGCTACCGCATCAGTCAGCTGGGCCTTGCATGCCTCCAGCTCCCGCGCCAATTGTTCATTCTTGTCCACAAGGACCTGTGCATATATTGATCCTTCAAACAGTTGTCCCAACTATTCCAAGTCTCAGGGGCTACTGCTATGCATACTTACCAAAATTTCTTACCCGTATGTCTTTGGTATACTAGTTTGTCGCTTGGGCAAGCCCGCCTCAAGCAGCGCGGACATATGCGTCCGCCAAATTGAAGGGATTAAAAGCCTCTTCGGAAAAGATGTTGTTCCGGAGCACGGCCCTCCGGCGCCGGTGATTCATGGCGCTCTCCACTTCGGAGTTCATGGCCGAACACATATCCGCATCCTCCGTCGGGGAGCCTTGCGGTGGTGGCCCCGTGTCCGCCTCCGCCCCCCGAAGCCGGTTCTGGGACCCGGCTGGTGGAGGCATGATTGGTGGGATCTCTGGACATAGTCCGGTTATTCCTCTTCCTGCCAGACACAAAGGGCGCTGTCATATTTCAAATTCTATAATTACAGGACAGGTTATTACTTTACCTCTGTAGCGGTGTGTCAACCCTCACCGCCTTCCTCTTGAGCCTGCCCGATATGGACGCCCGTGGTTGACGAGTCCCTAGGGGCTCGGCCCCTCGCTCTGGCCGTCGTTTCTGCAAATAGAACAATGCCTCAAGGGTAAATTATAGTACCTGGGGGGAGTCCTATTTGGAGGATAGGCTTTTTTGGCTCGGCTTACACGCGACGCGGGGAGCAGTCCATGGTAGTTAGCCGTAATGGCCACCAGGGCGCCATCCCAGCTCGCTTGATAAAATGCCCCGTTAACAAGCTCCACAGTAATATCGGATCTACTTTGAGTCCCAGATCTTGGGCCCTACCAGGGTCCTCTGGTTGCGGGGATGGGCTGAAGATTCCTTCTACGGCCCTCCTCAGTTCTTGCTCAGAAGCATTGATGCAAGTAATCTTAGCAGAAGAACGCTAGAGTAAGTGAAGCAGGGAAAAGAATGGCAACTTACCCACTCTGGGGGGGTTGTACATCGAGAATCCGTCCCGCGTTTTTATGCAAAGGAATTCCTCCTCTTCCCCTTTGTACAAATCGGACAATATCCTTGCCAAAGCGGTAGCGGAGTCCAGACCCTTACGGCCACAGTGGGTGGCGTTGTCCTCCCCGTTGAAATGCCACATGGGCTTCCCCCGATATTGGAGTGGTTGCACTTCCCGCCTTATGCATATCGCCATGACCTCGACTATCGTCAGTCCGGATTTGGCTAGCAACTTTATCCTGTTCATTAGGAGGTATATTTCCCTTGTGTCCTCTTCTTGAGGACCCCGGGGGCGCCAACTTAAGCGTGCCCTCGGCGGGGCGTTGCTGAACTTGGGAAGACCCGTCCAGACAGGATCCGGAAGGGGAACGTCATTTATATAGAACCACTCTGAAGGCAAGTTTTCTGGTGCCTTCTCAGGAGTGCCGGACAGGTATCCGGTCTCGGCGATGCGCCATACTTCAGCCCCACCCACTTGACATAGGGACTCTCCCTGGGTGCGGGGGACAAGGCAGAACATCTTCCTCCATAATCCGAAGTGTGGTCCGCAGCCTAAAAACAGCTCGCAAAGGGCGACATACCCCGCTATGTGCAGAATAGAGGCAGGGGTAAGATTGTGTAACTGGAGGCTATACAACTCCAGGAGCCCACGAAGAAATGGGTGGATAGGAAACCCAACGCCCCTCAGCAGATGTGGGATGAGGCATATCCACTCCTCCAGAGATGAGTTAGGAGATGCCTCAGCTTGTTCCCCTTCGTCATAAGGGGCTATTCTAGCTCGGACGGGGACCACGAACGCCGGTGGGAGAAACCCTTGGGTTTTTAACTTTACCAAATGGCTATGAGGAACTAAGCACTCTCCCCAATCCCCCGACTTAGAGCGAGGAGGGCAAGCAGAAGAGCTGTGATGGCCGGCCATGTTGGAATGGTTTTTTGCGGAGCGCTCTAGGAGGCTAGCTCAAGGAAGGAGAGTGAGGTTTGGATCTGAGAATCCCTATCCCTTCAAATAGACGGTTGGCCCGGAGGATCGAGGGTGGCAAATGCAAAAATAACTCGACTCCTCGCATTCGCTCGACACGTGGAAATGGTCATTACTGAGACGCTGAAGCCGAGGAGCAGAACATTGATTGGAGGCCGGACACTATTCATCGTAACAGGTACTTTGGAGTATTTGGAGAAGGAACCCACCTTGCAATGCCGAAGACAATACTGCATGCCGGACTCATCGTCATTGAAGCCTGGTTCAGGGGCTACTGAGGGAGTCCTGGATTAGGGGGTATCCGGACAGCCGGACTGTGTACAACATCCGGACTATTGAAGCGTGAAGATACAAGACTCAAAACTTCGGCCCGTGTCGGATGGGACTTTCCTTGGCGTGGAAGGCAAGCTTGACGATCCGGATATTATGTTTCCTTCCTTGTAACCGACTCCATGTAAACCCTAGTCCTCTCCGGTGTCTATATAAACCGGAGAGGTTGGTCCTTAAAAGGCCGATCACAATTACAATCATACCATCATAGCCTAGCTCTTAGGGTTTAGCCTCTACGATCTCGTGGTAGATATACTCTTGTACTACCCATATCATCAATATTAATCAAGCAGGAAGTAGGGTTTTACCTCCATCGAAAGGGCCCGAACCTGGGTAAACATCTGTGTCCCTTGCTTCCTGTTACCATCAGCCTTGATGCACAGATCGGGACCCCCTACCCGAGATCCGCCAGTTTTGACACCAATAGAGGGCCAGTTGAACAGGACCCTGTGGAGGGCTGGTTGAACAGGACCCCATGGAGGCTGGATGAACAGAACCCCATGGATGGCTGGTTGAATAGTAGCCGGTGGAGGGTCGGATGAACAGTAGCCCGTGGATGAATAGTAGGTGGTGGAGGCAGGAGGAAGATGCGGTGGATGAACAGTGCAGGTGGAGGCTGAAGGAAGTGGACGGTGGGTGACCAATAGCCTGTGAAGTCACGTCTTACGGCGCGCCACACCCATCCGATGAACAGGACCCCTGTTTTGACCGTAGCGCTCCAACACAAGTCTGTTTCCTCCATTTTGTGGTACGACACACCCCTTGTCGGGGATATACCCTGCGGTATGACCTGGCCAAATATATGACCCGACTGAGACTTGGCGGTTCATCGGTAACCCACGTGAAGGCTGGTGATAACCCACAAGTGTAGGGGATCGCAACAGCTTTCGAGGGTAAAGTATTCAACCCAAATTTATTGATTCAACACAAGGGGAGACAAAGAATATTCTTGAGTATTAGCAGTTGAGTTGTCAATTCAACCACACCTGGATAACTTAGTATCTGCAGCAAAGTGTTTAGTAGCAAAAGTGGTATGATAATAAAGGTAACAGTAGCAAAAGTAAAGATAAATGTTTTTGGGTTTCGTAGTAGTTGTAACAGTAGCAACGGAAAAGTAAATAAGCGAAGAACAATATGTGTAAAGCTCGTAGGCAATGCATCAGTGATGGATAATTATGCCGGAAGTGATTCCTCATGTAATAGCTATAACATAGGGTGACACAGAACTAGCTCCAGTTCATCAATTTAATGTAGGCATGTATTTCGTAAATAGTTATACGTGCTTATGGAAAAGAAGATGCATGACATCTTTTGTCCTACCCTCCCATTGCAGCGGAGTCCTTACGGAAACTAAGGGATATTAAGGCCTCCTTTTAATAGAGAACCGGAACAAAGCATTAGCGCATAGTGAATACATGAACTCCTCAAACTACGGTCATCACCGAGAAGTATCCCGATTATTGTCACTTCGGGGTTGTGGGATCATAACACATAATAGGTGACTATAGACTTGCAAGATAGGATCAAGAACACACATATATTCATGAAAACATAATAGGTTCAGATCTGAAATCATGGCACTCGGGCCCTAGTGACAAGCATTAAGCATAGAAAAGTCATAGCAACATCAATCTCAGAACATAGTGGATACTAGGGATCAAACCCTAACAAAACTAACTTGATTACATGGTAAATCTCATCCAACCCATCACTGTCCAGCAGGCAGTGAGCATCATGAAATTGGTGATGGAGGATGATTGATCATGACGACGGTGACGAATCCCCCTCATCGGAGCCCCGAACGGACTCCAGACCAGCCCTCCCGAGAGAGATTAGGGCTTGGCGGCGGCTCCGTGTCGTAAATCGCAATGAAACTTTCTCTCTGATTTTTTCTCCCCGAACGTGAATACATGGAGTTGGAGTTGATGTTGGTGGAGGTCCAGGGGGCCCATGAGATAGGAGGTCGTGCCCTAGGGGGCGCGCCCCCCTGTCTCATGGATAGGCTGTGGGCCCCCTGGCATTAATTCTTTCGCCAAAAATTCTTATTAATTCCAAAAAGTGCCTTCGTGGATTTCCAGGACATTCCGAGAACTTTTCTTTTCTACACATAAAACAGCATCATGGTAGTTCTGCTGAAAACATCGTCGGTCCGGGTTAGTTTCATTCAAATCATGCAAGTTAGAGTCCAAAACAAGGGCAAAAGTGTTTGGAAAATTAGATACGTTGGAGACGTATCAACTCCCCCAAGCTTAAACCTTTGCTTGTCCTCAGGCAATTCAGTTGATAAACTGAAAGTGATAAAGAAAAACTTTTACAAACTCTGTATGCTATTTTTATTGCAACATGAAAAGCCAACATTCAAGTTTCAACAAATATTATGAACTAACCATACTCACAATAACACATAGGTCTCACAATTGCTCATATCAATAGCATCATCAGCTAGCGAGCCATAATAATAAAACTCGGATGACAACACTTTCTCAAAATAATCATAACATGATATAACAAAATGGTATCTCGCTAGCCCTTTCTGAGACTGCAAAACATAAATGCAGAGCATCTTTAAAGATCAAGGACTGACTAAACATTGTAATTCATGGTAAAAGAGATCTAGTCAAGTCACACCGAATATAAACCAATAATAATGAATGCAAATGACAGTGTGCACTCCAGTGGGTGCTTTTAAAGAAGGGTGATGACTCAACATAAAAGTAAATAGATAGGCCCTTCGTAGAGGGAAGCAGGGATTTGTAGAGGTGCCAGAGATCGATTTTAAAATAGAGATTGAATAACATTTTGAGTGGCATACTTTTGCTGTCAACACAACAACTATGAGATGGCTGTATCTTCCATACTACATGCATTATAGGCAGTTTCCAAACAGAATGGTAAAGGTTTATACTCCCCCAACCACCAACAAGCATCAATCGATGGCTTGCTCGAAACAACGAGTGCCTCCAACTAACAATAGCCCTGGGGGAGTTTTGTTTAATTATTTTGATTTGCTTTGATCTTTTTGGATCATGGGACTGGGCATCCCGGTTACCGGCCCTTTCTCGTGAATGAGGAGCGGAGTCCACTCCTCTTGAGAATAACCCACCTAGCATGGAAGATATAGGCAGCCCTAGTTGTAACATGAACTACTCGAGCATACAAAACAGAATTTCATTTGAAGGTTTAGAGTTTGGCACATACAAACTTACTTGGAACGACAGGTAAATACCGCATATAGGAAGGTATAGTGGACTCATATGGAATAACTTTGGGGTTTAAGGAGTTTGGATGCACAAGCAGTATTCCCGCTTAGTACAGGTGAAGGCTAGCAAAAGACTTGGAAGCGACCAACTGAGAGAGCGACAACAGTCGTAAACATGCATTAAAATTAATTTACACCGAATACAAACGTGAGTAGGATATAATCCACCATGAACATATATATCGTGAAGGCTATGTTGATTTGATTCAACTACATGTGTGAACATGTGCCAAGTCGAGTCACTCAATTCACTCAAAGGAGGATACCATCCCATCATATCACATCATAATCATTCTGATAGCATGTTGGCACGCAAGGTAAACCATTATAACTCATAGCTAATCAAGCATGGCATAAGCAACTATAATCTCTAAATGTCATTGCAAATATGTTTACTTCATAATAGCTGACTCAGGAACGATGAACTCATCATATTTACAAAAACAAGAGAGGTCGAGTTCATACCAGCTTTTCTCATCCCAATAAGTCCATATATCGTCATTATTGCCTTTCACTTGCACGACCGAACGATGTGTATAATAATAAGAGTGTACGTGCATTGGACTAAGCTGGAATATGCAAGCATTCAACTCAAGAGAGAAGACAAAGTAATATGGGCTCTAAGTTAAATAAACAATCATGCATATAAGAGCCACTAAGCATTTTCAATATGGTCTTCTCGACCCCCAAAAGAAAGAAAAGAATATAAAACTATTTACACGGGAAAGCTCCCAACAAGTAAAAGAAGAACAAGAAATCTTTTTGGGTTTTCATTTTAATTTCTACTATGAGAATAGAATTTAAACTAACTATTTTTTTTCTTAAGATTTATCAAACACACAAGAAGAAAACTAGAAAAAGAAATTTAAACTAGCAGGGATAATACAATGAAAGAGTATCAGCACCGACGACTAGTGTGTGAACATGAATGTAAAGTCGGTGAGAAATACATACTCCCCCAAGCTTAGGCTTTTGGCCTAAGTTGTTTTAATACCAATGACCGCCTGGCTGATATCCATAAGTAAAGCTGGGGTAGTACTGAGATGTAGAGGCGACCGCCTCCTGAGCAGCAGCGTGTTGGCGAGATGGCTCCATTCCCCTCTCATATTCAGTTGCTTCTTCCCTGGTGACAAGATATCTTCCTTTTGCCTTATAATAAAAAAGGTAGGGAGCAGGAAGAGTAACAGGGATGACGTTGCGTCTGTCATAGATTAGTCGATAATGGAGGAATTGTTCATTCCTCTCAAGAAAATGATGATCAAACATAGATTCTTTATCCAAATAAACATGAGGTACAATCATATCCCCCTCTCGTGGAGCTATATTAAGAAAATTAGCCACACGGGTTGCATAAATTCCTCCAAAGAAATCTCCCCTTCTACTATTATTCTGCAACCTACGTGCAACTATTGCCCCCAAGTTATAACCTTTAAAACCTGACACTGCACTCTTGAGGACACAAACATCGGGGGCACACATGTGACATACTTCGTCCTTACCGTTAATGCATCTACCAATAAAGAGAGAAAACTAATGTGTAGCAGGAAAATGAATGCTCCCTATGGTAGCTTGTGCTATGTCCCTAGATTCTCCCACAGTAATACTAGCAAGAAAATCTCTAAATTCATATTTGCGAGGATCATTGATATTACCCCACTGAGGGAGTTTTCAAGAAGTTGTGAAATCCTCTAAATCCATGGTATAAGATGTATCATAAATATCAAACATGACACTAGGAGAATTACGCGCAGAAATATATTCAAACCTCCGCATAAAGGAATCAGTCAATTGATAATATTTAGGACACTTATCTTGTAAGAAGTCCTCCAGCTTGGCATTACGCACATACGCGTAAAATTCCTCCTTGAAGCCTGCTTCGACCATAAAATCATCGGATGGCCACTCACAAGCCCGTACGTTTGCGTCCCTTGGCAAATTAACATCTTGTTCACGTATAGCAATCCTTGGCCCTTTCTTTGCCGAGGAACCTCCTTGGTACATTCTTCTAAGCATATTTCTTTTTCTGAAAATTTATGAAATTTTAGTAACTTCAAAATAAAAGTGAATAAAACTAAACAAGATTGATAGAAACTACTCCTACAAGTGCCAAGAGCCTATATCATGCATTGGAATTGCTTGGGACCTCAAAAATTTAACATGCAAGCTCAAGAACATGGTCACCTATGCAGCAAAAATTTGCAATGAATAAAGCACTAAAACAAAAACTAATTGGACCAATGGAGAAGTCACATACCAAGCAACAATCTCCCAAAGCAGTTTTGTGAATGGAGCTTTGAGCTAAGAGATCGAAAATCGCAGCAAAACGAGATAGAACTCGTGCTTGACCTGGATGGGGATTTTTTGGGTAGAAAATAAAGTGTGTGGGTGCTGGCATAAGTGGAGGGGAGCCACCAGGGGCCCACGAGATAGGGCGGCGGGCCCTATAGGGGGGGCGCCCTCCTCTCTCGTGGCCTGGTTCTTGCCCCTCCTGCAGTGTTTTCACTGCCTAAAATCCTCAAATATTCCAGAAAAAATGATACTAAATTTGCAGGGCATTTGGAGCACTTTTATTTTCGTACTATTTTTTTAATGCATGGATAATTCAGAAAACAGACAGATAATACTATTTTTGCTATATTTGTTCTACACGACAGAAAGTAAAAAGTGGGTACAGAAGGTTGTGCCTTCTAGTTTCATCCATCTTGTGATCATCAAAATGAATCCACTAACAAGGTTGATCAAGTCTTGTTAACAAACTCATTCCGAATAACACGGAGCCGGAGAAATTTCGAATAACACTAAGTTACCTCAACGGGGATATGAAAATCCCCAACTATAAGAATATCATACTTTTTCTTTATGGTAGGCAGAGGAAATTCAAAACCTCCAAAAATGATAGTTGGGGCTTTTTCAATAGAATTGATGCTATGAACTTGAGATTGTTTCCTCGGAAAGTGTACCGTATGCTCATTACCATTAACATGAAAAGTGACATTGCCTTTGTTGCAATCAATAACAGCCCCTGCAAGAAAAGGTCTACCAAGGATAATAGACATACTATCGTCCTCGGGAATATCAGGAATAACAAAGTCCATTAAGATAGTGACATTTGCAACCACAACAGGCATGTCCTCACAAATAGCAACAGGTATAGCAGTTGATTTATCAGCCATTTGCAAAGATATTTCAGTAGGTGTCAACTTATTCAATTCAAGTCTACGATATAAAGAGAGAGGCATAACACTAACACCGGCTCCAAGATCACATAAAGCAGTTCTAACATAATTTCTTTTAATGGAGCATGGTATAGTTGGAACACCCGGATCTCCAAGTTTCTTTGGTATTCCACCCTTAAAAGTGAAATTAGCAAGCATGGTGGAAATTTCTGCTTCCGGTATCTTTCTTTTATTTGTAATGATATCCTTCATATACTTAGCATAAGGATTTACTTTCAGCATATCAGTTAAGCGCATACGGAAGAAAATAGGTCTAATCATTTCAGCGAAGCGCTCAAAATCCTGATCATCATTTGACTTGGATGGTTTAGGAGGAAAGGGCATGGGTTTCTGAACCCATGGTTCTCTTTCTTTACCGTGCTTCCTAGCAACAACATATCTCTTATCATTACGTTGATTCTTTGATTGTGGGTTATCAAGATAAACAGCAGGTTCAATCTCTACATCATTGTTTTTGCTAGGTTGAGCATCAACATGAACATTATCATTAACATTATCACTAGGTTCATGTTCATCACCTGATTGTGTTTTAGCATCAGAAATAGAAATATCATTGGGATTCTCAGGTGTGTCTACAGTAGGTTCACTAGAAGCATGCAAAGTCCTATCATTTTTCTTTTTCTTCTTTTTAGAAGAACTAGGTGCCTCTAAATTATTTCTCTGAGAATCTTGCTTGATTCTCTTAGGGTGGCCTTCAGGATACAAAGGTTCCTGTGTCATTCTACCAGTTCTAGTAGCCACTCTAACAGCAAAGTCATTTTTATTATTTTATTCTTCAAGCAAATCATTTTGAGCTTTGAGTACTTGCTCAGCTTGAGTAGCAACCATAGAAGCATATTTGCTAACGCGGTGAAGTTCATCTTTAACTCTAGCCAGATTATCGCCTACGTGTCCTATCTCGAAAGCATTATTCTTTAACTCTCTACCAACATAAGCATTAAAACTTTCTTGTCTAGCCACAAAGTCATCAAATTCATCTAAGCATGGGCTATGAAATTTAGTAGAGGGGATTTCAACTTTATCATATCTATAGAGAGAATTTACCTTTACTACCTGTGTTGGGTTATCAAGATAATGTACTTCTTCAGGCGGTAAATTAAGACCATGTATTTCTTCAATAGGTGGTAAGTTCTTAACATCTTCAGCTTTAATACCTTTTTCTTTCATTGATTTCTTTGCCTCTTGCATATCTTTAGGACTGAGAAATAAAACACCTCTCTTCTTCGGAGTGGGTTTAGGGATAGGCTCAGGAGTTGGCTCAATTGGTTCAGGAATTACTTCAGGAACTGGCTCAGGAAGAGTCCAATTATTTTCATTAGTCAACATATTATTCAGTAATATTTCATCTTCGTTGACTCTTATTTCCCTAAAAACACAACCAGCACAACTATCCAAGTAGTCCTTGGAAGCATCGGCTAGTCCATTATAAAAGATATCAAGTATTTCATTTTTCTTAAGAGGATGATCAGGCAAAGCATTAAGTAACCGGAGAAGTCTCCCCCAAGCTTGTGGGAGACTCTCTTCTTTGATTTGCACAAAATTATATATTTCCCGCAAGGCAGCTTGTTTCTTATGAGTAGGGAAATATTTAGTAGAGAAGTAAGAAATCATATCCTAGGGACTACACACACAACCAGGAGCAAGAGAATTATACCAAGTCTTAGCATCACCCTTTAATGAGAATGGAGATATCTTAAGGATATATAAATAGCGAGACTTCATCATTAGTAAACAAGGTGGCTATATCATTCAACTTGGTAAGATGTGCCACAACAGTTTCAGATTCAAGGCCATAAAAAGGATCAGATTCAACTAAAGTAATAATATCAGGATCAACAGAGAATTCATAATCCTTATCAGTAACATAGATAGGTGAAGTAGCAAAAGTAGGATCGGGTTCATTCTAGCATTAAGAGACTGCTGCTTCCATTTAGCTAATAATTTCTTAAGATCATTTCTATCATTGCAAGCTAAAATTTCCCTAGCAGCTTCTTCTTTCATAACATAACCCTTAGGAACAACAGGTAATACATAATCATTGGGGAACCTTCATCATCACTATCATCAATAATAGGTTCTTCAATATTTTCATTCCCCCTAACTCTAGCAAGTTGTTCATCAAGAAATTCACCTAATGGCACAGTAGTATCACGCACAGAAGTAGTTTCATCATGCATAGCAGAAGTGGCATCATCAATAACATGCGACATATCATAATTCATGGCAGTAGTAGGTTTAGGTGTAGCAAGCCTACTGATAACGGAAGGAGAATCTAGTGCAGAGCTAGATGGCAGTTCCTTACCTCCCCTCGTAGTTGAGGGCAAAATAGTAGTTCGGTCGTCTTTCAAGTTCTTCATAGTGATCAAGAGATATAAATCCCAAGTGACTCAGAGAATAGAGCTATTCTCCCTGGCAACGGCGCCAGAAATTAGTCTTGATAACCCACAAGTGTAGGGGATCACAACAGCTTTCGTGGGTAAAGTATTCAACCCAAATTTATTGATACGACACAAGGGGAGCCAAATAATATTCTTGAGTATTAGCAGTTGAGTTGTCAATTCAACCACACTTGGATAACTTAGTATCTGCAGCAAAGTGTTTAGTAGCAAAAGTGGTATGATAATAAAGGTAACGGTAGGAGAAGTAAAGATAAATGTTTTTGGGTTTTTGTAGTAGTTGTAACAGTAGCAACGGAAAAGTAAATAAGCGAAGAACAATATGTGAAAAGCTCGTAGGCAATGGATCACTGATGGATAATTATGCCGGATGCGATTCCTCATGTAATAGCTATAACATAGGGTGACACAGAACTAGCTCCAGTTCATCAATGTAATGTAGGCATGTATTCCGTAAATAGTCATACATGCTTATGGAAAAGAAATTGCATGACATCTTTTGTCCTACCCTCCCGTTGCAGTGGGGTCCTTACGGAAACTAAGGGATATTAAGGCCTCCTTTTAATAGAGAACCGGAACAAAGCATTTGCACATAGTGAATACATGAACTCCTCAAACTACGGTCATCACCGAGAAGTATCCCGATTATTGTCAGTTCGGGGTTGTCGGATCATAACACATAATAGGTGACTATAGACTTGCAAGATAGGATCAAGAACACACATATATTCATGAAAACATAATAGGTTCAGATCTGAAATCATGGCACTCGGGCCCTAGTGACAAGCATTAGGCATAGCAAAGTCATAGCAACATCAATCTCAGAACATAGTGGATACTAGGGATCAAACCCTAACAAAACTAACTTGATTACATGGTAAATGTCATCCAACCCATCACCGTCCAGCAAGACTACGATGGAATTACTCACGCACGGCGGTGAGCATCATGAAATTGGTGATGGGGGATGGTTGATGATGACGACAGCGACGAATCCCCCTCTCTGGATCCCCGAACAGACTCCAGATCAGCCCTCCGGAGAGAGATTAGGGCTTGGCGGCGGCTCCGTGTTGTAAAACACGATGAAACTTTCTCTCTGATTTTTTTCTCCCCGAACGTGAATATATGGAGTTGGAGTTGACGTCGGTGGAGGTCCAGGGGGCCCACGAGATAGGAGGCCGCGCCCTAGGGGGGGCGTGCCCTCCTGTCTTGTGGACAGGCTGTGGGCCCCCTCGCATTAATTGTTTCGCCAAAAATTCTTATTAATTCCAAAAAGTGCCTCTGTGGATTTCCAGGACATTCTGAGAACTTTTCTTTTCTACACATAAAACAACATCATGGTAGTTCTGCTGAAAATAGCGTCAGTCCAGGTTAGTTTCATTCAAATCATGCAAGTTAGAGTCCAAAACAAGGGCAAAAGTGTTTGGAAAAGTAGATACATTGGAGACGTATCAGCTGGCGACTCACTGGTCTGGTGACTCTCTAATGACCCCGATGGTGGGTCAAATAGATGACAAGGCCCAAGGCCCAGAAGGCCGGCTCATGCTATGGTGGGCCGGTTTAAGAGAAAAGCGAACACGGAGTTTTCCCTTAAGGGGGCAAGACTAGGATTCCGCTTGTTATAGAATAGTCCTAGTCCTACTAGGACTCCACATGTAACCCACCCCTCCAACTTATATAAGGAGGGGCAGGGCACCCAAAGAAAGGAGAAGTAATCTCTAAGGCTAGACACAATTAGGAGAGTCGATTTTTCGATGACTCCCTCATGAGCATAATGAGACCTAGCCACAAACAGCATGTAGGGCTATTACCGGATGATGTTTCCTGGGGCCCGAAGCTGTCTAAATCCTTGTCTTGTGTGTTGATCCGCCTCGTGTCTCTCATCCTGATCAACCCCTCTCAAGCTACCACATAGATGCGTTGGCCTCACGACTAAGTTCTCATACTAGGACATCTGTCGTGACAAATCCACGACACCCCTCCTAATGAACAGGACCCCCGTTTCGACCGTAGCGCTACAACACAAGTCCATTTCCTCTGTTTTGTGGTACGCCACACCCCTCCCCATGAACAGGACCCCTATTTCGACCGTAGCCGGTCAAACAGAAGGTTGTTTCCTCTGTACTGCGGTATGCCAGACCCCATTTCGGCTGTTCCGTCCAAAACGGTTGACTCCCGTTGAACATGACGCATTCCGACCCAGTCTATGTTCCTGCCGATGAACAGGACATTGTTTCTCGGTTCTGAGCCAGCCGGTTGGTTAACCAATGAACAGGACGCCGTTGCTACCATCCGTTGCCTCTCCATGAACACGAGCCCTAGCCGTACGTATGCGCGAGTACGCATTCAAGACCCCGCCCGTATGTACGTACGTGGCTGTATTTTTGGCATGTGGTTGTACGTACGTGTACACGGTTTAGAAGGGACTGCCTGAACTGCTACGTCGGGGGCTCTACTACTACACGTGCCACTACTTGCTCGGCCATAGTTCATCGTTGCAGAGAGACCGATCGACTATTCACATTCTATATGCTGCTTCGTTATGTGACTCAAGGACCAAACCCATTCGACTCACATTCCATAAGACCCTTCTTGGAAATTGATGTCAAAGGGGAAGAGAGAGCTCACATCAAAGCTTAATTACATCAAATGGGGAGAATGCTTAATCACATCAAATGGAGAAAGACCCCAGATGCTTGGTATTCAAGAGGAGAGAAGTCACATGTCTTTAAGAGGGGAAAGACATGTTAGTTTGTTTTATGACTATTGTGCTCTGATTTGTTTTGCTCTGATTTCCTTTTTTCCTACCTACTCCCATTATCCAATATAAGATTCAGGGGGAGAACGACTTCTAAGGGAAGGAAATCTTTGAATTCATTGCATATCTTTACCTTTGGGGACATGTCTATATCCAATAGAGTACTTAGTACTCATTCTCTACATGTCATCCCAGTCTTGGTACTCTTGTGGTTTACCGTTTGCTCTGTTTAGTAGATGTCTCTGTGTTATCTAACCTTGTTTACTTAGGTTCATCTCTGCCAAAGCTAGCTCAAGACCACAAGGTAAGTATATGCATCACACGCATGTCCATGACGATCTCTTGCTGATGTACATATTGTTTGCAAGAAGGACTCATGAACATGAAGATACATTCCCTGTATTCACATCATTTGCTATGATGCATATAGCCAAGATACATGTAAATCGTTTCTTGCTCTGTCATGGTTATGCATTCACATGCTCTTATATTCTATATTTACATGATTGCATACATGTAGGGGGAGCTTATGCATGTTACATGTTCTTCCAAAGCTTTACTTGATATTATTTATATCTCTATCTAAAGCTTTGATGTATGTTATCATCAATCACCAAAAAGGGGGAGATTGAAAGCACAAGTGCTCCCTGGGTGATTTTGGTAATTAATGTCAACATATCTCTCGTTGGACTAGTACTTTTATCTAGTATATTTCGACGAGTTCAATAGTGGAGTGGCGAGGACAAGAGGATGTGGAACCCCTTCAAGATGCTAAGGACAGAAGATTGGCAAAATCTCAAATGCTCAAGACTCTACATTTTGATTTTGGTGATCCAAGATCACATTGAGTCCATAGGAAAGAAAATACTATTAAAAGGGGATGAGGTGTTGCTTAATGGCTTGATTGCTCAAAGTGCTTAGTGATATGCTCCAAAGCCCTCAACCACTTTCTCATATCCACATATGTCCCAAACCAAAAGTCAAACTCAGCCCAACCAATTTTACCTACTCGGCGCCACCGAGTTCATTTGACATAGCCACTGCCAGAAACCCTAATCAGTTCGGTCTCACCGATGGGATCTCAGTCTCACCGAGATGGGCTTGCAAACTCTCTATTGTCTGTTGCAATTATTTCGGTCCCACCGAAATAAGCAATCGGTCCCACCAAGTTTGCTTGACCAACTCTCTCGTTAGCTTATTACCAAAATCGGTCCCACCGAGTTTGTGTAATCGGTCAATTCGAGATGAGGTTTTACCCTAACCCTAGCACATCGGTCTCACCGAGTTGATCATATCGGTCCCACCGAAAAGCCTAACGGTCACATTTTGAACTAAATCGGTCTGACCGAGTTTCATGATTCGGTCCCACTGAGTTTGGTAAATTGTGTGTAACGGTTAGATTTTGGGTGGAGGCTATATATACCCCTCCACCCACTCTTCATTCATGGAGAGAGCCATCAGAATGTGCCTACACTTCGAGCATACATTTTCTGAGAGAGAACCACCTACTCATGTGTTGAGACCAAGATATTCCATTCCAACCACAAGAATCTTGATATCTAGCCTTCCCCAAGTTGCTTTCCACTTAAATCATCTTGCACCAAATCCAAATCCATGAGAGAGAGTTGAGTGTTGGGGACACTATCATTTCAAGCACAAGAGCAAGGAGTTCATCATCAACACACCATCTATTACCTTTTGGAGAGTGGTGTCTCCTAGATTGGTTAGGTGTCACTTGGGAGCCTCTGTCAAGATTGTGGAGTTGAACCAAGGAGTTTGTACGGGCAAGGAGATCGCCTACTTCGTGAAGATCTACCCTAGTGAGGCAAGTCCTTCGTGGGCGATGGCCATGGTGGGATAGACAAGGTTGCTTCTTCTTGGACCCTTCATGGGTGGAGCCCTCCGTGGACTCACGCAACCGTTACCATTTGTCGGTTGAAGTCTCCATCAACGTGGATGTATGATAGCACCACCTATCAGAAGCATGCCTGAAATCTCCATGTCTCCAATTGTGTTTGCACACTCCAATCCCATCCCTTTGCATTCTTAGAACTTGCATGCTTTACTTTCCGCTGGTCATATACTCTTGCCATGCTTGCTTGAAATGTATTGTGAATGTTTAAACTTGTGCTAAAACTCCACCTTAACTTAAAGAAATTAAAAACTGCTACTTTTCTTTGTGAAGAGTCTATTCACCCCCCTCTAGACACCTCTTGTTGATCCTTTTAGAATTTTAGAGTAAAGTGGGGAATCATCGTAACGAGAAAATAAAGTTTCTATGATCTGATTGCGGAGGCGAATATTTGAGTTATGAGTTTGGCCTTCATTTAAAACAAAGTGGAATAGTTTCACAACTCATGCCACCTGGAACACCACAGCGTAATGGTGTGTCAAAACGTCGTAACCCTACTTTGTTAGATATGGTATGATCTATGATGTCTCTTACCAATTTACCACTATCATTTTAGGATTATGCATTAGAGACAGCTGCATTCACGTTAAATAGGGAACCATCTAAATCCATTGAGACGACACTGTATGAACAATGGTTTGGCGAGAAACCTAAGCTTTCGTTTCTTAAAGTTTGGGGTTGTGATGCTTGTGTCAAAAAGTTTCAACCAGATAAGCTCAAACCCAAATCGGAGAAGTGCCTCTTCATAGGATACCCAGAAGAAACTGTTGGGTGTACCTTCTATCATAGATCTGAAGGCAAGATCTTTGTTGCTAAGAATGGATCCTTTCTAGAGAAGGAGTTTCCCTCGAAAGAAGTGAGTGGGAGGAAAGTAGAACTTGATGAGGTAACTGTACCTTCTCTAGAATTGGAAAGTTGTTCATCACAGAAAAACGTTTCCGTGATGCCTACACCAACAAGAGGGGAAGCTAATGATTATGATCATGAAACTTCAGATCAAGTTACTACTTAACCTCGTAGGTCAACCAGAGCACATTCCGCACCAGAGTGTTACTAGACCATGACGAACCTATGAACTATGAGGAAGGGATGATGAGCCCAGATTCCGCAAAATGGCTTGAGGCCATGAAATCTCATATAGGATCCATGTATGAGAACAAACTGTGGAATTTGGTGGACTTGCCCGATGATCGGCAAGCCATTGAGAATAAATGGATCTTCAAGAGGAAGACAGACAATGATGGTAGTGTTACTATCTACAAAGCTCGAATTGTCACAAAATGTTTTCGACAAGTTCAAGGTGTTGACTACGATGAGATTTTTTCTCACTCGTGACGGTGCGTAAAGTCTGTCCAAAACTCCGAATCATGTTAACAATTGCCACATTTTATGAAATCTTGCAAACAGATGTCAAAGCTGCATTCCTTAACGGATTTCTTAAAGAAGAGTTGTATATGATGTAACCAGAAGGTTTTTTCAATCCTAAAGGTGCTGACAAAGTGTGCAAGCTCCAGCGATCCATCTATGGACTGGTGCAAGCATCTCGGAGTTGGAATATATGCTTTGATGAGGTGATCAAAGCATATGGATTTATAGAGACTTTCGGAGAAGCCTGTATTTACGAGAAAGTGAGTGGGAGCACTACAACCTTTCTAATAGGTTATGTGAATGACATATTGTTGATCATAAATGATGTAGAATTTTCTAGAAGCATACAGGAGTGTTTGAAAGGAGTTTTTCAAAAGAAGGACCTCAGTGAAGATGCTTACATATTGGGCATCAAGGTCTATAGTGATAGATCAAGATGCTTGATACGACTTTCAATGAGTACATACCTTGATAAGATTTTGAAGGAGTTCAAAATGGATCAGTCAAAGAAGGAATTCTTGCCTGAGTTGTAAGGTATGAAGTTGAGTAAGACTCAAAACCCGACCACGACAGAAGATAGAGAGAGAATGAAAGTCATTCCCTATGCCTCAGCCATAGGTTCTATAAAGTATGCCTTACTGTATACCAAACCTATTATGTACATTACCATGAGTTTGGCAAGGGGTACAATAGTGATCCAAGAGTAGATCACTGGATAGCAGTAAAAATTATGCTTAGGTACCTAAAGAGTACTAAGGAAATATATCTCGGTTATGGAGGTGATAAAGAGTTCATTGTGAAGAGTTACATCGATTCAAGCTGTGACACCGTTCTGGATGACTCTGGGTCTCGATCTGGATACATATTGAAAATGGGAGCAATTAGCTAGAGTAGCTCCATGCATAGCATTGCAGACATAGAAATTTGCAAAATACATACGAATCTGAATGTATCAGACCCGTTGACTAAACTTCTCTCACAAGCAAAACATGATCACACCTTAGTACTCTTTGGGTGTGAATCACATAGCGATAGATTATTTACTCTAGTAAACCCTTTGGGTGTTGGTCACATGGCGATGTGAAATGTGGGTGTTAACACATAAAGATGTACTACAAAAAAAAGACACATCGATGACATTTTGGGCCGAACGAATTTTTTCCTGTCATGCTTATGGCACTTCTATGACGATGATAATTGTGACAAAACCCGGTATCATCATAGATGTGGCGAACTCCTACTTCTATGACAAAAAATCATGAAAGAAAATGGGCTTTTGGTCATGGGCGGGCCGGAGACGCAGCTGAATGACATTCTTTGGGCCGTCCATGATGGAAAAAACCATGGTAGAAGTGAGGGCGAGGAAAATACCGGGGAGTTCCCGATTACGGTGGGTGGTCGAGGGCCGAGCGATGCGTGTTTCTCTTGTATACGTATGCGCATGGGTGCGAGGCATTGGGCTCTAACTGAACCCGAGCGAGGCGTTGGGCTCTAACTGACCCTGAGCGATCGCACTGTAGGCTACGCGTTACGGAACCCGAGCGATCGATCGATCCCTTGCTATTAACTGAACCCGAGTGATTCCTTCGCTACTGCTGCTAACTGAAGCCGATCGATGCTGCCCCTGGATGAACAGTGAGTGTTGTTTGGGGGGCTTTGGATGAGTAGTTCCCGGTGGGGGGTTGGATGAACAGGACCCCATGGTAGTAGAGGCCGTTGCCGCTGGATGAACAGGACCCTGATCGAGCCAGTTGGGGCGTGGATGAACAGGACCCCATGGAGGGCTGGAGGAACAGGACCCGTGGAGGGTTGGTTGAACAGTAGCCGGTGGAGGGCTGGATGAACAGTAGCCCGTGGAGGGGTGGTTGAACAGGACACCATGGAGAGGGTTGGTTGAACATTAGCCGATGGAGGAGCGTGCGGTGGAAGCTGGATGAACAGGAGCCCATGGATGAACAGTCGCAGGTGGAGGCTGGAGGAGGTCGACGGTGGATGAATAGTAACCTGCTACCTCTTGAGCACTGCGTTGGATTTCCCCGAAGAGGAGAGGATGATGCAGCAAAGTAGCGTAAGTATTTCCCTCAGTTTTTGAGAACCAAGGTATCAATCCAGTAGGAGACCACGCACAACTCCCTCGTACCTACACAAAACGATAGCTACTCGCAACCTACGCGATTAGGGGTTGTCAATCCCTTCACGGTCACTTACGAGAGTGATATCTGATGGAGATGATAAATAATATTTTTGCTATTTTTGATAGATAGATGCAAAGTAAAAAGTAAAAGGCAAAGTAAAAACAAAGCAAGTAAATAAAGTGATAGAGATTGATATGATGAGAATAGACCCGGGGGCCATAGGTTTCACTAGTGGCTTCTCCCAAGAGCATAGATATTCTATGGTGGGTGAACAAATTACTGTTGAGCAATTGACAGAATTGAGCATAGTTATGAGCATATCTAGGCAATGATCATGTATATAGGCATCACGTCCGAGACAAGTAGATCGAAACAATTCTGCATCTACTACTATTACTCCACTCATCGACCGCTATCCAGCATGCATCTAGAGTATTAAGTTAAAAACAGAGTAACGCCTTGATGTAGAGGGATAAATTCATGCAATATGATAAAAACCCCATCTTGTTATCCTCGATGGCAACAATACAATACGTGCCTTGCAACCCTTTCTGTCACTGGGTAAGGACACCGCAAGATTGAACCCAAAGCCAAGCACTTCTCCCATTGCAAGAACTACCAATCTAGTTGGCCAAACCAAAAAGGATAATTCGAAGAGACTTGCAAAGATAACTCAGTCATGCATAAAAGAATTCAGAGAAGAATCAAATACTTTCCATAGATAATATTGGATCATAAACCCACAATTCATCGATCTCAACAAACACACCGCAAAAAGAAGATTACATCGGATAGATCTCCACAAGAGAGGGGGAGAACATTGTATTGAGATCCAAAAAGAGAGAAGAAGCCATCTAGCTACTAGCTATGGACCCGAAGGTCTGAAGTAAACTACACACACTTCATCGGAGGGGCTATGGTGTTGATGTAGAAGCCCTCCAGGGTGGATGCCCCCTCCGGCGGAGCTCCAGAACAGGCCCCAAGATGGGATCTCGTGGATACAGAAGGTTGCGGCGGTGGAATTAGGTTTTTGGCTCCTGTTCTGATTGTTTGGGGATACGTAGGTATATATAGGAGGAAGGAGTACGTCGGTGGAGCAGCAGGGGGCCCAGGAGGTAGGGGGCGCGCCCAGGGGGGGGGGCGCCCTCCATCCTAGTGACTGCCTCTGGCACCTCTTGGAGTAGGGTCCAAGTCTCCTGGATCACGTTCGGTGAGAAAATCACGTTCCCAAAGGTTTCATTCCGTTTGGAGTCCATTTGATACTCCGTTTCTTCGAAACACTGAAATAGGCAAAAAATAGCAATTCTGGGCTGGGCCTCCGGTTAATAGGTTAGTCCCAAAAATAATATAAAAGTGGAAAATAAAGTCCAACATAGTCCAAAACAGTAGATAAAGTAGAATGGAGCAATCAAAAATTATAGATACGTTGGAGACGTATCAGGCATCCCCAAGCTTAATTCCTGCTCGTCCTCAAGTAGGTAAATGATAAAAAAAGAATTTTTGATGTGGAGTGATACTTTGGCATGATTTTAATGTAAATCTTCTTAATTGTGATATGAATATTCAGATCTGAAAGATTCAAGACAAAAGTTCATATTGACACAAAAATAATAATACTTCAAGCATACTAATCAAAGCAATCATGTCTTCTCAAAATAACATGGCGAAAGAAAGTTCATCCCTACAAAATCATATGGTTAGGCTATGCTTCATTTTCGTCACACAAAGATGTTCCCAACTTCTATACCCCAGATGACAAGCCAAGCAATTGTTTCTTACTTAAATAATCTCAAACTTTTTCAACCTTCACGCAATACATGAGTGTGAGCCATGGATATAACACTATGGGTGGAATAGAATATGATGATGGTGATTGTGTGGAGAAGACAAAAAAAGGAGAAAGTCTCACATTGACGAGGCTAATCAATGGGCTATACAGATGCCCATCAATTGATGTCAACATGAGGAGTAGGGATTACCATGCAACGGATGCACTAGAGCTATGAATGCTCAACAAAAGAAAACTAGTGGGTGTGCATCCAACTCGCTTTCTCATGAAGACCTAGGGCATTTGAGGAAACCCATCGTAGGAATATACAAGCCAAGTTCTATAATGAAAAATTCCCACTAGTATGAAAAGGACAACTTTATGAGACTCACTACATGAAGGACAAGGTGCTACTTTGAAGCACAAGTGTGGAAAAAGAGATAGTAGCATTGCCCTCTTTTCTTTTCTTTTTTTTTCTTTTTTTTGGGCCTTTTTTTCTTTTGGCCTTTCTTCTTTTTTTTTTCTTTTTGGGCAATGCTCTAATAATGATGATCATCACACTTCTATTGGTTACAACATAAGGATGACAACTCGAAACTTAGAACAAGATATGACTCTATATGAATGCCTCCGGTGGTGTACCGGGATGGTGCAATGAATCAAGAGTGACATGTATGAAAAATAATGCATGGTGGCCTTGCCACAAATACGATGTCAACTACATGATCATGCAATGGCAATATGACACAAGTAATGTATGTCATGATGATGATGGTGGAAGTTGCATGGCAATATATCTTGGAATGGCTATGGAAATGCCATAATAGGTAGGTATGGTGGCTGTTTTGAGGAAGATATAAGGAGGTTTATGTGTGATAGGGCGTATCGTATCATGGGGTTTGGATGCACCGGCGAAGTTTGCACCAACTCTCAAGGTCAGAAAGGGCAATGCACGGTACCGAAGAGGCTAGCAAAGGCGGAAAGGTGAGAGTGCGTATAATCCATGGACTCAACATTAGTCAAAAGAACTCATATACTTATTGCAAAAATTTAGAAGTCATCAAAAATCAAGTACTACGTGCATGCTCCTAGGGGGAAAGATTGGTAGGAAAAGACCATCACTCGTCCCCGACCGCCACTCATAAGGATGCACAAGCCAGGTACACTTCATGTTTCAAATTTGTTACACAACTTTAACCATACGTGCGTGCTACGAGACTTGCAAACTTCAACACAAGTATATCTCAAATTCATAATCACCCAGCTAGCACGACTTTGATATTATCACCTCCATATCTCAAAACAATTATCAAGCATCAAACTTATCTTAGTATTCAATTCACTCAAAAGAAAGTTTCACATATCTTGAATACCAAGTATATTAACATTAAGCAAATTACCATGCTATTAACGACTCTCAAAATAATCTAAGTGAATAATGAGAGATCAATAGTTTCTTTAAAACAAATGCACCACCGTTCTCTAAAAGATATAAGTGAAGCACTAGAGCAAAAATTATCATGCTCAAAAGATATAAGTGAAGTACTATGAGCAAAACTATCAAGCTCAAAAGATACAAGTGAAGCACATAGATTATTGTAACAAGTTCCAATTCATGTATGGCTCTCTCAAAAGGTGTGTACAGCAAGGATGATTGTGGTAGACTAACAAGCAAAGACACAAATAATACAAGACGCTCCAAGCAAAACACATATCATGTGGTGAATAAAAATATAGCTCCAAGTAAATTACAGATGGCAGTGGACGAAAGAGGGGATGTCTTCCGGGGCATCCCCAAGCTTTGACTTTTTGGTGTCCTTGAATTATCTTGGGTGTGCCATGGGCATCCCCAAGCTTAGGCTCTTGCCACTCCTTGTTCCATAATCCATCAAAAGAATTCACCCAAAACTTGAAAACTTCACAACACAAAACTCAATAGAAATCTCGTGAGCTCCGTTAGAGAAAGAAAACAAAAGACTACTTAAAGGTACTGTAATGAACTCATTCTTTATTTTTATTGGTGTTAAACCTACTGTATTCCAACTTCTCTATGGATTATAAACTATTTTACTAGCCATAGATTCATCAAAATAAGCAAACAACACACGTAAAACAGAATCTGTCAAAAACAGAACAGTCTGTAGCAATCTGTAACTAACGCAAACTTCTGGAACTCTAAAAATTCTACCAAAACAGGAAGTCCTGGACAATTTGTTTATTAAACTGTAGCAAAACGAATCAACGCAAAATCAGGTTCCTGTGATTTAACAAAATTATATTCGTGCGTGCAAAGTTTCTGTTTTTGAGCAGAATCAAATCAACTATCATCGTAGGTTATCCTATAGGTTCTACTTGGCACAAACACTAATTAAAAGATAAAACCACATCCAAACAGAGGCTAGATGGATTATTTATTCCTAAACAGAAGCAAAAACAAAAAACACAAAATAAAATTGGGTTGCCTCCCAACAAGCGCTATCGTTTAACTCCCCTAGCTAGGCATAAAAGCAAGGATAGATCTAGATATTGCCATCTTTGGTTTTCATTTTTTAGCGGAGTCATGCTCGAATCCGGGAGGTTCTTTCCGCTTCCCTTCATACTCGGAAATTTTTAGATCTAAAGAATCCAACCGCTTATTACAAAGAGTAATCAACATATTCATGCGGTGAAGATTTCCGCTAACACTTTTGAGAGGCACAAGAGACTTTTCTAAAAAAATTGTTACTTCGCAAATCTTCTCAAACACTTGGGTTTCTTCATGTGTAGGATGAGATCCTCCCTTTTGGGGTAGTGTTCCCACTATTCCCTCTACAATTTCATGCGCAATACTGGGATCAATCTCAATGAAATTTCCCTTGGCAATGCAATCCAAGAGTTGTCTATGCGTCATATTTAACCCAACATAAAAATTACGAAGAAGAATTCTAAAGTTCACCTCTAGGGTGCATGTCGGTGTCAAAACCGGCGGATCTCGGGTAGGGGGTCCCGAACTGTGCGTCTAGGAGGACGGTAACAGGAGACGAGGGACATGATGTTTTTACCCAGGTTCGGGCCCTCTTGATGGAGGTAATACCCTACGTCCTGCTTGATTAATATTGATGATGTGGGTTACAAGAGTAGATCTACCACGAGATCAAGGAGGCTAAACCCTAGAAGCTAGCCTATGGTATGATTGTTGTTCGTCCTACGATCTAAAACCCTCCGGTTTATATAGGCACCGAAGAGGGTTAGGGTTACACAGAGTCGGTTACAATGGTAGGAGATCTACATATCCGTATCGCCAAGCTTGCCTTCCACGCCAAGGAAAGTCCCATCCGGACACGGGACGAAGTCTTCAATCTTGTATCTTCATAGTCTTGGAGTCCGGCCGATGATGGTAGTTCGGCTATCCGGACACCCCCTAGTCCGAAACTCCCTCAGTAGCCCCTGAACCAGGCTTCAATGACGACGAGTCCGGCGCGCATATTGTCTTCGGCATTGCAAGACGGGTTCCTCCTCCGAATAATTTATAGAAGATTGTGAACACCAGGATAGTGTCCGGCTCTGCAAAAATAAATTCCACATACCACCGTAGAGAGAATAATATTACACAAGATCAATCTGCTGACGTATTTTGTGGCGTAACGTCACACCACTACCAAGCCTTCAAATTGTTTTTATTGTTCCATCTCAGTGCGTTTAGCGAGGCGGTTTCCTTGGCACGTCTTGTCGAAGCAGAGACCGTGTTCCCCTTTTTCCGGGATTCCCATCAATACGGACGTGGGTAACCCAACCGTGCCATTGATTGCGGCACTTGGGAGATAAGCGAGGTTTATCAGGCCGGTGGGGACACATGTTTCCGTCCGCCCATATAAGGAGATAAAGATCCAACCTTTTTACCTGTGCCTTCTTCCTCCTTGGCTTATCCATCTCTGCGAACTCGAGCTCTAGCACCCAAGCCCGCACATCTCACCTCAACCTTCTCCAAATATGTCCGGAGCGGGAGGCAAATGGATGGCCTCCTTCGTCACGGGGGCATATCCAGAAGCTGCGCAGCGCCGGATACTTGTCCAGCGACATCGCGCATCAGCTCCCCGACGAGGGAGAGCTCATCCCCACCCCCAGGCCCCATGAGAGGGTAGTATTCCTTCCCCATTTCCTCCATGGACTGGGCTTCCCACTTCATCCCTTTGTCCGGGGGCTCATGTTCTACTACGGCCTAGATTTCCATGACCTGGCCCCAAATTTTATTCTCAACATCTCGGCGTTTAACGTCGTGTGCCAGGCCTTCCTCTGCATCCAGCCCCACTTCGGCTTGTGGCTCAAGACCTTCAGTGTCAAGCCGAAGGTTGTGAAGGGAAGCCAAGCAGAGTGCGGAGGCGCCATGGTGGGCAGGATGTCCCACATTACGTGGCTGGAGGGCACCTTTGTGGAAACCATCAAGGGGTGGCAATCGGGGTGGTTCTACATCACCGAGCCGCGTGATCCCGAATGCGCAGCGGCCCTCGAATTCAGATCTGGCATCCCCACACGGCTCACCTCCTGGAAAGAGAGCGGCCGGATTTGGGGCGATTCGGAGGAGCTGACCGGACTCCAAGCCTGCGTCCAAAAGCTGGTGGACAAGAAGCTCAAGCTTGTCAACGTAGTCTAGGTCATGCTCATCCGCCAGATTCTCCCGTGCCAACGAGGGGGCTTCAATATGTGGGAGTTCGATTCGGCGCAGCACTAGACTTTGAATGGGCTCTTCGACACTACGTACGAAAAGGTCTGGAAGGTGCTGTTCAGGGGCGCCGAGGCTCCCGCATCCGCAACCGAAGATCGCGGATTAAGCTCGTAGCGTCCAGCTGACGAGGTAAGTGATATTGTCCTTTACGGGACGCTTGTTATTCATAGTTTGACTCTATGCGGGATCTAAACTCCCTTTCCTTTGACAGGACTGGCTGAAGTAGGCCGCACAGGCTATCTGTCTGGCCCCATTGCCAGAGGACCCAGCTGACGTCCGCCTAATGGGGCTGCTGGCTCCGGCACCCCACGTGGTGCCGGAGAAGAAGGCCACGGGGACTTGGAAGAGTTCCCGTTTTCAGGTGCTATCGGACGATGAATCCGAGGCCGACTCCTCCCACCAAGGCGAGGAGGAGAAGAAGAAAGCCTCTCCCCCAGCGGGGGGAGGGAAGAAAAGGAAGGCCTCCCAAACAAGGGAGGCCGAAGGGTCCAAGAGGGGAAAAACTCTTCCCCCGGACTGTTCCGCCAATGCTAGTGACGACGACGAGGACTGGCCTCCAAGGGCCAAGCCTCTGGCGAGATCGTAAGTATCCGGACTCCCGAATAACTTCAAGGTTTTCGTTTTCCGCCACATTATGTCTTTCTAATGCCGCATACAACCCTACAGTCCACCTAAGGATGATCTCCCCACTTCGTCGAGCGGGTCCTTACGGGCATCGGATATGGATTCTCTTCCGACTGCCTCCACCCCCCGTGATGCGGATGATGCCGAGGTGGGATCCCAGGAAGGGACCCACCAGGAGGAGAGGGCCCCGGAGGTGTCGCAGGACAACCTCCCGGACTTTGCACCGGACTCAGCCCCGGAACCCATAGTGGCTCCGGAGTCCGGCAGGCGACCCCTTCATAAGAAGGGCAAGACCGTGACGCCGGCTACCTCCGTCCAGCCGGAGGTGCCAGATAATTTGCTAGAGGCGCTCAACGGCGCCTCCGTCAAAGAGGAACACCGCACTGTTATGAGTGCGGTGATTCAGAAGGTTCAGCTCGCCAAGAGCGGGCTGACCGAAGCCTGCAGCAGCCTTCTAACAGGCTTTGAGGTAAGAATTTCAATATATGTAAAATGGTACCGCATAGACAGTAGCCCCTGATGCTCGGTTCGGTGTTCGGAAAGAAAAGCCGGACTGAGGATCTTTAGAAAGATAAACGCAGGAGTCATGAAAATATGTCAATATGGGATTGCAGGCTATGCTGCTGACCTCTGCCGCACTGACTGCGGAGGTCAATACTTTGAAGGAAAACCTCGAGCGGTCCGAGAACGAGCTCGGCCATGCCAAGAAGCGGCTCGAGGAAAAAGAAGGTGAGTAATACCTTATGAAAATTGTACCTTACAGAAAAGGATTTGGTTCCAAGAAAAATGACAAGGATAACTGGGGTATTGCAGGGGCCACTGACGAGGTGGCGACCCTGAAGGAGGCGGTGGCCGCGGCCGAACGCAATGCGGCTGCGGAGCGCACCGAGCGAGAGAAACAGGAGGCGCGGGTGGCTGAGGTACAGCAAGAGCTCCAGGATCTCGTGAGGAAACATGAGAGCCTGGAGCGTGACTCGAAGACTCGAGAGTCTGAGCTTGCAACGGCTCTTGAGAGTGCCAAAGCTGCTAAGGCCGAACCCTACAAGGCCCTCCAGGAGATAGAGGCAGTGAAGAAAATAGCAGCGGGTAAGGCATTTTTCATGCAAAGTAAGCATGTGAGTGTTAATTACCTGTCGCTTACCCGAATTCGGAGCTCTCCAGGAGCATTCGCAGATCTTCCCCGCAGCGTGTTCGATGCTGCCGCATTCTACCAGGCCGAGGAGGGGAGCTCAACGGAGAAGGTCTTCTGGTCTCAGTATGCTGAGGCCGGACATCCGGTGCCCCTTAGCGACCAGCTGAAGCAGCTGGTCGAGCTCCACAAGGCGGCCGAACAGGCCATGAAGGGCCTCATAGTTCGGCTGTGGCCTAAGGAGGCTATGCCTGGGAGCTACTTCGGCCTGGTGCGGTGGCTGGTGGACGCGTGCCCATGGGTTGAAGTTATCAAGCACTCCGCCTATATCGAGGGTGCGCATCGGGCCCTTGCCCGCGCAAAGGTGCACTGGGGCAAGATGGATGCCCAGAAGCTTGTGACGGACCCCCCCACCAGAGGGCAAGGAGCATCGCACGCCCGAGATGTATTATAGGAGTGTGTTGAAGGGCGCCCACATTATTGCGGGTGAGTGCTCCAAAGAAGAAGTTTTTGAGTAGACTCGTGTTTTGTTATCCTGTGCGCTGAAAACTAAGTTCATATGCGCGAAGCAACACTTGTTAATTTAAAATATTACCTTCTGTGCGGTTGTTTATCAAATCTGAGAGATGGCAAGTCATCGGCTTCAGCCCCCATGCCACGAGTGATGGGGTGTTCGGGATAAATTTGGGCACTCTTGTTCCCATATTTGGGTCCATCGAGGGAGGCACTCAACACAACGAACAAGGAAACCGGACTTATAATGCTTGAACACTCTCACTTAGCCATAGAATTCTATAATTTTAAATTTCGGCGAAGCCCCTAGTTTTCGGAAGGTCGAATTTGGGGCGCTATCCACGCCTTGGCCGGACAGAATCCGGCTCCTCGCTCGAAGCGGCATAAGTCTTTAGGGACTCGCAAAGAACCTCTTGAACAGCGACCAGCTCTCACCTCATCATGACGGTCAGTTTTAGCTTTCTCCACTGAGGCGTTAACCCAGCTCAACTGGGGCGCAATCGCAGTGGTTCTCCTAGTGCTACCTTAGCTGATAAAACGGAACGTAAGGTACCAAAACATGGGAGCTGGGCAAACCCAACTATTGACCCAAGAACATGATTCGGAGCCGATTCATATAATGCTATAAGTTCGGGGTGCCGCACTTGTGAAAGTGTTCGGACTTATCACACCATAACGCGGGAAACATAAGCCCCTGATGTATTTAGCCGTACCAAAACGTACGGATGCAACATGTCATAGATGAACATGTGTGTAAGAAAGAAATGCAATTGGAAGCAAAAATGTGCTGCATTGCTTTATTCAATAAAAACTGCTGTAAGTGCAGGACGATACAAGTGGTGCGGTAAGCAAGGGATGGGACTGTTTAACATGTCCCCCTCCAGGGGTAGGCTACGGAATAATGCATAAAAAAGATTTAATGCTCATGATGGATACCACCTGGATTTTCGTTGTAGCCTTTCTCCTTACCTCGCTGTTGCATCATGGGTTCGGCATGTCTGCTGCCGGACAGGGCCTCTGACGAACGGAGTCCTGTAGGTAAAAAATAAAAGGAAAAGAAAAAGAAACGACACACTTAAGAGCCCCTGGTGCGGTTGAGCCGTAGTCTGGGCTTATCGTGGTCGAGCCCCTTGCCCCATGCCCATGGTATCTTCAGAGCGTAATGGAGTACGCGAAGGGTCTGTCTTAATGGTTTACAGGGGCTGGGGTTGGGGCCGCACTGCTATGCGTGCTCAGAACGTGCCAGGTGGTCGTGTTGTAGGTTACTCCGGGCACGCTTAGCTGTGTCCGGCCGCTTGGCAGCCGGACTCGAGAATTGCCTTAAAAGGCTGCTTTGTACTTCTGCCGCGAGAGCCACTGTATGTTCCTCCATTCGGAGGGAGCGTTCAGTGTTTCCGTTGACCGTGATGACTCCTCTAGGGCCTGGCATCTTGAGCTTGAGGTATGCGTAGTGCGGCACCGCGTTGAACTTTGCGAACGCGGTATGTACGAGCAAGGCATGATAGCCGCTGCGGAACGGGACTATGTCGAAGATTAACTCCTCGCTTCGGAAGTTATCCGGGGATCCGAAAACCACTTCCAGTGTAACTGAGCCTGTACAATTGGCTTCTACACCTGGTATGACGCCTTTAAAGGTCGTCTTGGTAGGTTTAATCCTTGATGGGTCTATGCCCATTTGCGCACCGTGTCCTGATAAAGCAGGTTTAGGCTGCTGCCGCCGTCCATCAGGACTCTGGTGAGATGAAATCCATCGACGATTGGGTCTAGAACCAATGTGGCGAACCCACCATGGTGAATGCTGGTGGGGTGGTCCCTTCGGTCAAAGGTGATCGGGCAAGAGGACCATGAATTGAACTTCGGGGCAACTAGCTCCATCGCGTATACGTCCCTGAGTGCACGCTTCCGCTCCCTTTTGGGTATGTGCGTGGCATATATCATGTTCACCGTCCCCACCTGTGGGGGGAAACCCTTCTGTCCTCTATTGTTCGGCGGTCAGGTCTCTTCCTCGTCGTCGCTATGTAGCCCCTTGTCGCTGTTTTCGGCAATTAACTTGCCTGCCTGCTTGAACACCCAACAGTCCCTATTGGTGTGGTTAGCTGGCTTTTCAGGGGTGCCATGTATCTGGCACAAGCGGTCGAGAATTCGGTCCAAATTGGACGGACCCTGAGTTGTTCTTTTGAATGGCTTTTTCCGTTGACCGGGTTTAGAGCCTCTGAATCCGGCATTGACTGTCATATCCTCACTGTTATCGCCATTAATGTGGCATTTGTTTTTGTTGCGACGCGACCTGCCACTACGGTCCTTGATATCCGGACTGCCATAATTTTTGTGGAGGTTGTTGCTGCGTGCTAGCCAGCTGTCCTCACCCGCACAGAAGCGGGTCATGAGTGATGTAAGGGCTGCCATGGATTTCGGCTTTTCCTGTCCCAGGTGCCGGGCAAGCCACTCGTCGCGGATGTTATGCTTGAAGGCCGCGATGGCCTCGGCATCCGGACAGTCGACGATTTGGTTTTTCTTGGTTAAGAACCGTGTCCAAAATTGTCTGGCCGATTCGTCTGGCTGATGAATTATGTGGCTTAGGTCATCTGCATCTGGTGGTCGCACGTACGTGCCTTGGAAGTTATCGAGGAATGCGGCTTCCAGGTCCTCCCAACTCCCGATTGACTCTGCTGGCAAGCTGTTAAGCCAGTGCCAGGCTGGTCCTTTAAGTTTGAGTGGGAGATATTTGATGGCGTGGAGATCGTCTCTGCAGGCCATGTGGATGTGGAGGAGATAGTCCTCGATCCAGACCGCGGGGTCTGTTGTGCCATCATAAGATTCAATATTGACGGGTTTAAACCCTTCTGGGATTTGATGATCCATTACCTCATCTGTGAAGCACAGTGGGTGTGCGGCGCCTCTGTACTGGGCAATATCGCGACGGAGCTCAAAAGAGCTTTGTCTGTTGTGTTCGGCCCGGCCGGACTTACCGTGTCCGGGGTGACGGTGATCGTCACGTATCGTGGGGCGCCCACGTGATCCATAGATTGATCTTGATTGTCTTGCCTTATCCTCCAATATGTCTCGCAGGTCCGGAGTGTTCCCCTGTGGCCTTGTGCTTTTCGAGCGATGCCGGGGTATGGGTCTAGTGAAGGGCCTTGAGGCCTCTCTGTCGCGACCACGGGGTGGTCGATCAGCCGTATTGTCTCCTGGTGAAGCGGGATCATATGCCTCCACCTCTAATCGGGGGAGCAGCTTACGTTTGGGGTAGCTTTTGGAGGGGCGTTCGAGTTCATGCTCTTCGGCCGCGAGGACTTCGGTCCATCTGTCGGCTAGCAGATCTTGATCAGCTCTAAGCTGCTGCTGCTTTTTCTTGAGGCTGTTTGCCATGGCCATAAGCCTGCGTTTGAACCGCTCTTGTTCGACGGGATCCTCAGGTACGACGAATTCGTCATCGTCGAGGCTTGCCTCGTCTCCGGAGGGAGGCATATAGTCCTCTACCTCTTCTTTGGCTGCTTTCTCATGAGGGCTGGCGTCCCCCTCTTCCTGTGCTGGATCTTGCTGGAGTGGGTTGTCTTTGGCGCTATCCGGTGTATTATTGTCTCCGGTGCTGGAATGCTCATTCTTGCTATGGCGGGATTTAGAGCGGCGCCGCTGACGCCAGCGCTTGGGCTGTTTCTTGGAGGGGTCATCCTCCGCTATTCCTTCGCCGTTCCCATCCTTTGGGACATCCACCATGTATATGTCGTATGAAGAGGTGGCTTTCCAGTGCCCGGTGGGCGCTGGTTCTTGGTCGTCTCCGGCATCGTCGTCCATACCGTCGATGTCCTCAGAGTCGTAATCTAGCATGTCGGTTAGATCGTCGACAGTGGCTACCAAGTGGGTGGTGGGTGGGCTCTGAATTTCTTCGTCGTCCGCATCCCAACCGTCCTGGCCGCAGTCCGGCCAGGCCTCTCCTGATAACGAGAGGCACTTTAGCGAACTCAAGATGTCGCCGAAAGGTGAGTGTTGAAATATGTCCGCCGCTGTGAACTCCATGATCGGCGCCCAATCGGTTTCGACTGGAGGGGGCGCGGGAGGTCCAGAGTCCGGCAAGGAGTCCGGCACCTCAGAGTCACGAGCTTCATGGGGGAGAAGATAGGTGTTCGGCTCTATCGCCGTAGAGGTTGCAGCCCCCGAGGTGGTGTCTAGCCATCCATCCTTGGTCTGCGCAGCCGGCTCCGAGTCGAAGATCGGAGCGGGTTCGAGTGCGGCCTCCAGGGTACTGTCCGGCTTTAGAGCTAAATCATGGCCATCGTGACAGTACGACACGCTCGGCTGTGGCTCGAATCCGTCGAGGATCAAGTCCCCGCGGATGTCAGCCATGAACTTCAAACTTCCAAATCTGACCTGACGGCCAGGAGCGTAGCCTTCGATCTGCTCCAGCTGGCCAAGCGAATTGGCCCGCAGTGTGAATCCGCCGAATACGAAGATCTGTCCGGGGAGGAAGGTCTCACCCTGGACTGCATCGTCATTGATGATCGAAGAAGCCATCGAGCCTATCGGTGATGACACAGAGGAACTCTCAATGAAAGCACCAATGTCGGTGTCAAAACCGGTGGATCTCGGGTAGGGGGTCCCGAACTGTGCGTCTAGGCGGATGGTAACAGGAGACGAGGGACACGACGTTTTTACCCAGGTTCGAGCCCTCTTGATGGAGGTAATACCCTACGTCCTGCTTGATTAATATTGATGATGTGGGTTACAAGAGTAGATCTACCACGAGATCAAGGAGGCTAAACCCTAGAAGCTAGCCTATGGTATGATTGTTGTTCGTCCTATGGACTAAAGCCATCCGGTTTATATAGACACCGGAGAGGGCTAGGGTTACACAGAGTCGGTTACAATGGTAGGAGATCTACATATCCGTATCGCCAATATTGCCTTCCACGCCAAGGAAAGTCCCATCCGGACACGGGACGAAGTCTTCAATCTTGTATCTTCATAGTCTTGGAGTCCGGCCGATGATGGTAGTTCGGCTATCCGGACACCCCCTAGTCCGGAACTCCCTCACTGCACTTATAATAAGATTCCATCATCCTATACCAAGCATGTTTTAAGTTTTATCCTTGCCTTTGCTTGAAGTGAAGAACTTCAAACTCGGGAGACATAGGAGCAGATAAGGAATTAGACATAATGACAAGCAAGCAAACTAACACACGAGCAAACAAGCGGGAAAGAGAGGAGGAGATTGGGAAAGAGAGGGCAAATAAAACAGCAAGGGTGAAGTGGGGGAGAGGAAAATGAGAGGCAAATGGCAAATAATGTAATGCGAGAGAGAGAGGGATTGCGATGGGTACTTGGTATGGTTGACTTGCTTGCGTGAGCCTCCCCGGCAACGGCTCCAGAAATTATTCTTGCTACCTCTTGAGCACTGTGTTGGATTTCCCCGAAGAGGAGAGGACGATGCAGCAAAGTAGCGTAAGTATTTCCCTCAGTTTTTGAGAACCAAGGTATCAATCCAGTAGGAGACCACGCACAAGTCCCTCGTACCTACACAAAACGATAGCTACTCGCAACCAATGCGATTAGGGGTTGTCAATCCCTTCACGGTCACATACGAGAGTGAGATCTGATAGAGATGATAAATAATATTTTTGGTATTTTTGATACATAGATGCAAAGTAAAAAGTAAAAGGCAAAGTAAAAATAAAGCAATTAAATAAGGTGATAGAGATTGATATGATGAGAATAGACCCAGGTGCCATAGGTTTCACTAGTGGCTTCTCTCAAGAGCATAGATATTCTACGGTGGGTGAAAAAATTACTGTTCAGCAATTGACAGAACTGAGCATAGTTTATGAGCATATCTAGGCAATGATCATGTATATAGGCATCACGTCCGAGACAAGTAGATCGAAACGATTCTGCATCTACTACTATTACTCCACTCATCGACCCCTATCCAACATGCATCTAGAGTATTAAGTTAAAAATAGAGTAACACCTTAAGCAAGATGACATGATGTAGAGGGATAAATTCATGCAATATGATAAAAACCCCATATTGTTATCCTCGATGGCTACAATACAATACGTGCCTTGCAACCCTTTTTGTCACTGGGTAAGGACACCGCAAGATTGAACCCAAAGCTAAGCACTTCTCCCATTGCAAGAACTACCAATCTAGTTGGCCAAACCAAAAAGGATAATTCGAAGAGACTTGCAAAGATAACTCAATCATACATAAAAGAATTCAGAGAAGAATCAAATATTTTCCATAGATAATATTGGATCATAAACCCACAATTCATAGGTCTCAACAAACACACCGCAAAAATAAGATTACATCGAATAGATCTCCACAAGAGAGGGATAGAACATTGTATTGAGATCCAAAAAGAGAGAAGAAGCCATCTAGCTACTAGCTATGGACCCGAAGGTCTGAAGTAAACTACTCTCACTTCATCGGAGGGGCTATGGTGTTGATTTAGAAGCCCTCCAGGGTGGATGCCCCCTCCGGCGGAGCTCCGAAACAGGCCCCAAGATGGGATCTCATGGATACAGAAGGTTGCGGCGGTGGAATTAGGTTTTTGGCTTTTGTTCTGATCGTCTGGGTATATGTAGGTATATATAGGAGGAAGGAGTACATCGGTGGAGCAGCAGGGGGC
>NC_057795.1:283292172-283326841 GCF_018294505.1 Triticum aestivum | reverse complement strand
GGGGGGGGGTTGGGGGCGCCCTCCACCCTCGTGACCTGTGGGGACCCCGACTCGCAAGTCGTGATCACCGAATGCACGTGTACAGTGATCCCAGAGATCAATGCTCACTGAACACACAGAAGCTGAATAACAAGAGTCTTACATCCATACATACCATCTTACACAAATAGTGACCAACGTGGTCAAGTCTTACATCGATAAAGCCTTAAGGGCTGAACATCAAATGAAACATAGCAGCGGAAATCGTCGTCGATAAGTAGAACCCATGCCATCTGCCTTAACCCTACAGGCATTCTGACTGGGAACGTCCTAGTTCGCATGATCGTCTCCAAAGAACTCTTCTTCGAACTCCGGTTCTCCCATGCCTGGTCAATTAAATAACCAGTGGCAAGCCAATGAGTACTTTGAATGTACTCGCAAGCAACCCATGATTTGGTTCAAGGTACAGTAATGCATGACATAGGTAAAGTTTTGCATAAAGCTAGTTTTGAGTGCAGGACATGTTCAACATCCTATAAAGCATGCATCAAGAGAATTCAAGTAACCATAAGATCTGGTCACAAATATCAACATAAATAGAAAGGGGCACCAACCCATTTATCATAAACAGAGAGGGCACCAACCCATCTCAATCGTGTCAAGTCCTCTGACTTGATCCAAGACAACACCATCATCTCACACACACCGGGTTTGAAAACAAGTGGACGTAGCCCAAGAGCGGTTACCCAACTGTCCTTGACCGTGGACACGGCTATTCGAATAGTTTTACACTCTGCAGAGGTTGCACACTTTACCCACTAGATCCGGGGAACTTCCGTGTCATCCACGACCCGCGGTACCTCAAGTACCCGGGGTAAGCACCCGATCACTACCTTTCCCTAGACGATACTAACATGGAGTCCACTCGATTGGTAGTAACCCCCGTGCCGAACATTTCACATCATAAAGTTGTGGAGCCTCGCTCCCATTTTCATCACATACCACAAGCACGGGGTACCAACGGTGTGTCCGGTGCCCTGTGAAAACAGTCATGGCCGCCCTACCTGGCACGACCCCGTCCCAAGAGAGAGCACCAACTCTCCCCCGTCACTAGTAATGCGGGCTCCAAGCTAGTATCGGTCTAGGTACTCAATAATGCCCTTTCCCATATAAGGGTAGAGTGGTCGCGCATGTAAGGTTGGAATAACGGTCGCAACTCCGACCAATCCGTTTTGAAAACAACACACACCTTCCTTGGCACACCACTTCGTCATCAAGTGGTCACCCATCTCATCATCTCCCTCGGGCATAGGTGGCACCCGACGGGGTTTTCGAAAAGACTTTTGAAATCACATTGCCTCCTTCACCATGCACAAAACCACCCCATTTGCGTAGCATCTACATTTGCATCCTATCTACTCCCACCGGCATAACCCTCATAAGAAGGTAGGGCCATGCACACTGCAAGTATCAACGAGGAAGTAATCGTGGTAACCAACCCACGTGGTTCACCATCTCATCATGATTCCGATGCATCGATAATAAAGAGCTAAAAATGACATGCATATAAAGGGGTATCATAGTCATGGTCAAAGGGCTGCTTGCCTTGGTTGGCTTGATCTTCAAAGTCTTCAGGCTCTGCTCCTCCTTCTTCCTCAGCTACCTCGTCAAACACGGGATCTAACGTCGCAAGAAAACAACGGGAAAATAAGACAATAATAAAAACAGAAAAGTCAAAGTGCTCACAAAAATGTCAACTTATTTTTGTAAAATACTAAGAGGAAGGCTAGGAAGGGGAAAACTTTTGGTTTTGGTTTTGGAGCAGCAAAATAGGAGTTATGGATTTTCAAAGGCCTATTTAAATTCTAAAAACCACATTTAAATATTTACAGAGAATAAAAGGTGGTTGGATTTGAATGAAAGTTGCACCATTAAATAGGTTGCAATATTCTAGGAATTTAGAAATTGGAATCAATGCATTTGGATTAATATTCTGTCCTGTGGAATTTTTGGAAATAATACAGAAAAGGAAAAAGAGAAACGGCGCTGTGCCACTGGGCCAGAGAGGCCACAGCAGCAGCAGGCCCAGGGGGGGGGGGAACCCAGCCCACGCGGCCGCCACATCGAAGGCGTAAAGGCTGAATACGCCTTCAGCCGACGGCGGATCGGTGCGCGCGCGCGCACGTTTTAAACCTGACGGGTGGATCCCACTCGTCAGGGCGTGTGGCTGACGGGCCGGCCCCACGGCGGCCGTCGTCTACCTCCGGCCAGAGGCGACGGCGAGCTCGCCGGCGGCGATACAGGGCACGGGAAGGGGCGCGGAGGCTACCATTGGACTCAGGAGCGAGTCGCGGTTCTGGTGGTGGTGGAGACGGTCGCCGGGGTGGCCTGCTTCGCCGGCGACGAGGTCCCGCGGCGGAGGTGCTTCGGGCGCCGGTGGTTCCGGCCGTTTCCGGCTGCAAAACGAGGGGGAAAGAGAGGGGAAAGCATCAGTGAGGCGAGGGGAGTCCAGTTCGAGAGAGAAAAGGAGCGGAGGAGGCCTGTACCCGCAGATCGACGGCGACCCGAGGCGGCAGAGCTCGAGCTCGATCTCGAGCTCGGGCGGCTCTGGAGAGAAGTGGGTGGTTCCGGGGGTGGATTGGGTGTGTGGAGGGGCGACAGGGAGGAAGAGAAGGGCTCGGGAGCGCCTTATATAGGCTGGCCGCGGTTCACCGTGGGCGTGGCCTACGGGCGCCCGCGGGATCGGCTCTGGAAGCCGTTGGAGAGAGGTTGGAGCTGTCCACGGCGCTCGTGGGGATGGAGTAGGGCGCCAGGGAGGAGGAGAGAGAGCGGGGGAGTGTTCTGGCGCCCGCGCGTGTGAGGCCGGCCATTGGCCGAGCCGGACGGCGTCGGGCACGCGCTGCAGGAGGGGAGAGAGAGGGAGAGACAATGGGGACGGCACGGCGGTGTGTCGCAGACGTCAAGACACATCAACTGGCGCGATGGGAAGGCACGAGGCGGTCGAGAGGCGCGGTGTCAACGGTCGGCGCTCTGGCAGGCGCTCCAAAGCGCGACTTTGGCCGGCATCCGCGGGTTTTCCGTGTCGCGCGCGCGTCCTTTTCTGTCTGGAGGCTACAGTGGAAGGGGGCAAAACCTGGAAAGAGCCTGGGATGCTCTGGGGTGCAGAGGGGAGAGAGAGAGGCTGGGAGAGAGAAGGGAAGCTGTTGTCCAGAGAGGACAAACGTGATTCCCTCCTTCCTCCACATTGCTTCCTCGGGTAGAAAAGTGTCTAAGTGACAGAGGGGAGTGAGGAGGGGTTGTGGCAAAAAGATGAACTCAAGGAGATTAGTGAAAGTGGCAAAAATAGGCTTTTTAGTATTTTGCCAGAAGGTGTTTGATGGAGTTTTGGGTAAGCTAATGACTCCCATTGGCCAAGATACTCCAAGGGGTGAAATGTCACATATATTTAGGGCCTTCCACCCATTTTGAGCTTATTTGGACAAAGTTGCCAATGCAACTTTTGCAAACCCTAGAAATGGGCAGAAATGGATTTGTGTAGATCCAGTGGAGTAAATCATTTCTCCTTGATGTGCCACTTGGTGTGGTAGCCTTATTTGGTCACACGATCAGGCTCACCAAAGTTGGGGTCCTGGAGAAAAAGTTGGTAGTGCAAAGTAGTTCAAACTTGATTCTGGCCAGAGAGGGTTTTGAGGCACTTTGACCAAGACTTCCTATTCTCCAACCTGTGCCATTTGGTCCAGATGCATCATTAGACCAATGAAGCATGTCCACCAAGTTTGAGCACATTTGGACATACTTGGCAATGTAAAGTTGATCAAACTTCAAAATGGACAGAGATAGTTTTGAGGGGTTTTGATGGTGTTATCTTGTTCTCCAAGTCATGAGACTTGGCAAGATCATCTAATATGTCATATGTGACATGATGGAATTTTCCTGGAATTTTTGGAGAATATTTCCTTTGTAAATATTTCAAAAGCTTGAAATATCCAGAAAGGGTTTTAGAGGGATTTGACCAATATTTTGAACATGACCAGGTGTTGAAACTCTTATATATGGACAATATATGTCCTATGAGTTTCCCTAAATTTTGTCAAATATTTTTGAAACAGTAAAGTAATTTTTTTCCTATTAAAGACCATTTCTGGCCTTAAGAAAAAGCCTTTAAATAAAATAGAACAGTAACTTTTAAAATTATATTTTTGTGGTTCCTGGGCATCCTATATCTAATAGGAGTCTAATATATTTTTGGAAAGATTTTTACTGCCCTTAATCAAGTACTTGTAGTGCAAACCTCAATTCAGGGTTTTTTGGAAAACTAATTTTAGAAAATACTTTCTGGCCAAATTATTTTTGTAAGAAAACTCCATATAGCACTATTCACATGGCATGGTCATTGGTCAGGAGCTTGGGGTAAGGAGGTGGAATATAGAGGGCAGAGTAGTTGACTTCAAGAAGCACTTGAAAGAAACACAGAGAGAAAACCAACTCCAAATAAAAGCCAAAAAAAATGCAAAAAGTTTTTGTTGGTCCAAATTTTCATGCTTTAATAATGAAAATGAAATGTTACAAAATGCACGGTGTGACAGACCTACCCCCCTTACAAGAATCTCGTCCCCGAGATTCCTAAACTAGGCTTAAAAGAGATACGGAAATTCGGATCTAAGGTAGTCTTCACGCTCCCAAGTTGCTTCTGCTTCAGTGTGGTTGCTCCATTGGACCTTGAAGTACTTGATGGTGCGGCTTCGAGTGCGTCGTTCAGCCTCATCCAGAATGCAGATGTGCCGCTCACGATAAGTCAAATCAGGTTGAAGATCAATGGCTTGATGATTGACGTCCTTGTAGAGGTCGGGCTTGTCTGGAACTTGGAGACACTTCCGGAGTTGTGACACGTGGAACACGTTGTGCACATCAGAAAGTTCAGGTGGAAGTTCCAACTGGTAAGCCACCTCCCCTCGTCGCTCAGTGATCTTGAAGGGCCCAATGTATCTCGGAGCGAGCTTTCCCCTGACATGAAAGCGCTGGGCTCCTTTGAGAGGGGTGACCCGGAGATAGACATGGTCTCCAACTCGGAAGTTTATGTCTCTGCGACGTGAGTCCGCATAGCTCTTCTGCCTTGACTTGGCAGACTTCAGACGCTCTCTGACAAGCTGGACTTGCTCTTCTGCTTCACGAAGGATATCAGGCCCAAAGACAAGTCCTTCTCCGGTCTCCGACCAGTTGAGAGGTGTACGGCACTTCCGCCCGTATAACACTTCAAATGGTGCCATCTGAAGGCTGGCCTGATAACTGTTGTTGTAAGAGAACTCGGCGAAAGGGAGGAAATCTTCCCACTTAGCTCCATAAGCTAAGACACAGGCTCGGAGCATGTCTTCGAGTATTTGATTCACTCGCTCGGTCTGACCTCCGGTCTGTGGGTGGAAAGCAGTGCTGAAGGACAACTTGGTCCCCATAGCCTCCTGGAATTTCTTCCAAAACCTTGAGGTGAACTGGGTTCCTCGATCTGACACAATCTCCTTGGGAACACCGAGAAGGCTCACGATTCGGTTGATGTAGAGACTGGCTAACTGGTTCCCCTTGTAGGTCGTCTTGACAGGAATGAAGTGGGCCACCTTGGTCAAATGGTCAACGATGACCCATATTGAGTCATGTCCCTTGCTTGACCTGGGTAAACCGGTGATGAAGTCCATCCCGACTCTGTCCCACTTCCATTCAGGCACCTTAAGGGGTTGCAACAATCCAGCGGGTCGCTGATGCTCAGCTTTGACTCTCTGGCATACGTCGCATTTTGCAACATAGGTGGCAATCTCCCTTTTCATCCCGTGCCACCAAAATCTTTCCTTCAGGTCTTGATACATCTTGGTGCCTCCAGGGTGGATGGAATATGGGCTGTCATGAGCTTCTTGCAAGATCAGGTTCTTGAGCTCAACCTTGTTGGGCACGCAGATGCGATTCCCAAACCACACAATTCCTTCCTCATCTTCTGAGAATCCTGAGGCTTTGCCTGCCTTGATCTTCCTCTTGATGCCTTCAATACTCTCATGCCCCTTCTGAGCTTCCTTGATATCATCCATCAAGGTAGGCTTAACTTCGAGGCTGGCCAAGAATCCTGGTGCAACCAGTTCCAACCCGAAGCTTTCAAGTTCTTCATACAAGGCGGGTAGCTTGTGCTTTAGCATAGCATTCAAGGAGCAAGCCTTCCTGCTCAACGCGTCTGCTACCACATTAGCCTTTCCAGGGTGGTATTGAACACTGAGGTCATAATCCTTTATCAACTCCAGCCATCTTCTCTGCCTCATGTTCAATTCCCTCTGAGTGAAAATATACTTCAGACTTTTGTGATCCGTGTATACCTCACATCGCTTCCCCAAGAGGTAATGTCGCCAAGTCTTCAGGGCATGAACCACTGCTGCTAGCTCAAGGTCATGAGTAGCGTAGTTCTCTTCGTGAGGTCGTAGCTGCCTTGAAAGGTAGGCCACGACTCTGCCTTCTTGCATCAGAACACCTCCCAGTCCGATTCTTGACGCATCACAATATATCACAAAATCCTTGTGTATATCTGGTGTGGCCAGAACTGGAGCGGTGGTTAGCCTCTTCTTCAGCTCCTGGAAGCTTTCTTCGCACTTCGGCGTCCATTCGAACTTCTTGTCCTTCTTCAAGAGCTGAGTCATGGGTCGGGCAATGCTTGAGAATCCTTCAACGAACTTGCGGTAATATCCCGCGAGTCCGAGGAAGCTTCTGACTTCCTTCACATTGCTCGGGGATTGCCATTCAGTCACGGCTTCTATCTTGGCAGGGTCGACTGACAATCCCTCTTCTGTTAGAACATGTCCCAGAAATCCAACTTCACGCAGCCAGAATTCACACTTGCTGAACTTGGCATACAGTTGGTGCTCTCGAAGCTTGTCTAGGACCATCCTCAAGTGTTGCTCGTGCTCTTCTTCCGACTTCGAGAAGACAAGAATGTCATCAATGAAGACGACGACGAACTTGTCCAAATATTCCATGAAGACCTTATTCATGAGATACATGAAGTAAGCTGGGGCATTGGTCAACCCAAAGGACATGACCGTGCATTCATACAGGCCATATCTGGTTACGAATGCCGTCTTCGGAATATCTTGGGGTCTGATCTTTAGTTGGTAGTACCCAGATCTGAGGTCGATCTTGGAGAACACCTTGGCCCCATTGAGTTGATCAAACAGATCTTCAATCTTGGGAAGTGGGTACTTGTTCTTGATTGTAACCTCGTTGAGGGAGCGGTAGTCAATGCATAAGCGGATGGTACCGTCCTTCTTTGCCACAAACAGAACAGGTGATCCCCAAGGGGAGGCACTAGGGCGGATAAATCCCTTCCTCAACTGCTCTTCCAACTGCTTCTTCAATTCTGCTAACTCCTCCGATCCCATCCTATAAGGCTTCTTATAGATGGGTCCTGCTCCGGGTATGAGCTCGATGATGAACTCAATGTCTCGGTCAGGAGGCATTCCTGGTAGCTCATCAGGAAAAACATCGGGATACTCGCATACTACCGGCACTTGTTCCAATCCAACTTCAGTCAGACAGTTGGCTTGGTTGGCTTGAGCAGAAGAGGGGTTGGAGGCAAATTTGACTTTGACTCCTCGGTCATTGGTCATAGTGACCGTCCGGTTGGCGCAATCAATCAAGCCTTGGTGCTTGCTGAGCCAATCCATTCCCAAGATCACATCCAAGCCTTGTGATTTGAGGATGATAAGGTCTGCTAGGAAGTCTACCCCGTTAATGGTAATCCCGACTCCTTTACATCCTATCTTGGCTCTCATCTCTGCTCCGGGGGTTTGTACCACCATAGGGTTATTCAGGGGCGTAGGGGTCATGCCACTTTTTAATGCAAAACTTTGGGTGACAAAAGAATGCGTGGCTCCAGAATCAAACAAAACAGTTGCGGGTGCTGAATTGACAAGGAACGTACCCAGCACGACGTCCGGGTCTTCCTGGGCTTCTTCCGCGGTGACATGATTCACACGACCCCTGCCATTGTTGGGCAAGTTGCGGGGAGCTTGGTTCCTTGGTGGCATTCCACGGCCTTGTCCCGGGTTCTGCGCATTGGGGCGCGGGGCGTCAGGTTTCTTGTTGGGGCAATTCTTGGAGTAATGCCCTGGCTGTCCACATCCGAAACAAGTGACTTGATTGGGGACGACGCCCTTGCCAGCATTGTTATTGGGGTTGTTGTAAGCTGGCCTGGGGTTGGCATAGTGCTGAGGTGGATAGTTGGTGCGAGGTGCAGGAGCTCTTGGCTGCTGATAGGTTGGCTTGACCGGGGCTGGCTGCCACGGGCGAGGCTTCTGGTTGCTGGAGCTACCCTTGCTGATCATCTTGCGCTTACGAGTGTCATCCAAGGCACGTCGCTTGTCCTCAAGCATGAGTGCCTTGTTCACCAGATCAGGAAAGGTTGGGCAGTCACACACAACAAGCGAGTACTACAGAGTCTGGTTAAGGCCTTCCATGAAGCGCTCCCTTTTGGCAGCATCAGTGCTGACATCCTCAGGGGCATACCTTGAGAGAACACTGAACTTCTGCATGTACTCCTTGACAGTGCTACTACCTTGCTTCAGGGCTCGGAACTCACGCTTCTTGATGGCCATGATTCCAGAAGGGATGTGGGCCTTGCGGAATTCCGTCTTGAAGGTGTCCCAAGTGATGTCTTGCTCAACATGCATAGCCTTGAATCCATCCCACCAAGCTCTGGCAGTCCCCCCGAGACAGTGGGCAGCATACGCCACTTTATCACGGTCCTCAGTGCATCCGACTAGTGCCAGCAGATCCTCAATGGTGCGGACCCAGTCGTCTGCATCCAGGGGTTCAGCAGTCTCGATGAAAGTGGGTGGTGCATGCTTCTTGAATTCCACCAGTGTGGAACGTCCATGGCCGTGCCCCGCCGGCTGGCGGTTGACAGCCTGAGCAATCATCTGGAGGGCTGCAGTGTTGGCTTGGCGCTCCTCTCGAAAGGCTTGGAGAAGCTGAGCCATATCCATGCTTGGAGGAGGTGGTGGTGGTGGAGTCTGTCCTTGGGCTTGGTCCTGGCTGGCTCCGGCCTCAGCAGAACCTCCGGCTTCTTGCGGCTGGGTAGAGGTACCAGTACGTGTTACAACAGGCATCCTGTTGGAGCGGTCAAGGTCTCATGATTGGGAACAACAATGAGGGAAAGAAGTATAGATGGAATGCCTAGTAAGGGGGTGGTGTGACACAATTTAAGTTAAACAAAGGCCAGAAGGGCCAAACTCATGCATTAAAACCAAATGAGGAATGTAGTCGTTTACAAGTTCCCGAAGGGAAAGTACGACTTCATGAAAGCAAGCTGAACGCAAACGCAACATAACATGGTTTCACAAGAACCATTACAAGGACTCGACTTCGCAAAAGGGGTACACGACCTATCCTACCATAGGCTACGAGCTAGCCTATCCTAGTCCTGAACGGAGTCTAAGTGGTGGAATGCTCGGTCGGGTATTCTGGCTCCTCTGGATCTTCCTCCTCATCTTCATCTGTCTTGGTCTCCTCATCGCTCGAGGAAGCGGGGGAGTGAAGGAGCAGAACACGGCGCTGCTTTGCTGGTGGCGTCTTGAAGAGGTTGCGGTACTCCTTTGCCGTCATACGGCGTGGCTGAGGTGGTCCCTCGGCATGTGCGACCTGTGGGGGTCGTCCGCCTCGATACGCTACTGCGGGCTGTCCAGGGGGCGCTCCATCCTTCTTGATCCTGTCTGCCTTCATCTGAACTATGCGGAGGAGCTCCTTGGTCTCGCGGAGTTCCTTCCGAAGCTCCGTCGACTCCGAGGCCAGGTGTTGTGCCAGACTGTCGGCACACAAGCTGAAGTAGGTCTGGAAGCGGAGAGAAAGTCCCTCGTCCAAGGGTGGTGCTGGTGCGCTGCTCTCGTCATCACCTTCCTTATGATAAGGCAGGTAACGAGTGGCTGGCTCTCTCGCCATCTCTGGCAGGAGATCCCGGAGGTGAGTCAGCGCCTTGAGGGCAGCAGTCTCCACGGCGAGAAGCAGTGTCGCCATCTGGGGTCCCTCAAAGAACCAGCTCGTCGGGGCGTCATTCGCCCTCACGACTACCTCCACGTGATACTCCCTCTTGGTGCTGTCGACCCAGTGCTCGTGGTAGGAGAAGGTGGGGACTCGAGTGAACTGGCACTTCCTGAGGCTATCCTCAAGAAGCACAGGAAACCCAGTGGTCAGGAAGTCCTCGGGTACGGCGGCCATCTACAAAAAGTGGAAGGGAAAGGGTCAATAAAGGAATGTGACCTATGTTTGGGATACTAACATAAACATAGGTATATGGGTAACCTGGTGGATAGTCTCGCTCTAACTAACGTCCGTGCTAACTAAGGCTTCCTACAGTCAGGATGGCTCTGGTACCAGCTCTATGGGGACCCCGACTCGCAAGTCGTGATCACCGAATGCACGTGTACAGTGATCCCAGAGATCAATGCTCACTGAACACACAGAAGCTGAATAACAAGAGTCTTACATCCATACATACCGTCTTACACAAATAGTGACCAACGTGGTCAAGTCTTACATCGATAAAGCCTTAAGGGCTGAACATCAAATGAAACATAGCAGCGGAAATCATCGTCGATAAGTAGAACCCATGCCATCTGCCTTAACCCTACAGGCATTCTGACTGGGAACGTCCTAGTTCGCATGATCGTCTCCAAAGAACTCTTCTTCGAACTCCGGTTCTCCCATGCCTGGTCAATTAAATAACCAGTGGCAAGCCAATGAGTACTTTGAATGTACTCGCAAGCAACCCATGATTTGGTTCAAGGTACAGTAATGCATGACATAGGTAAAGTTTTGCATAAAGCTAGTTTTGAGTGCAGGACATGTTCAACATCCTATAAAGCATGCATCAAGAGAATTCAAGTAACCATAAGATCTGGTCACAGATATCAACATAAATAGAAAGGGGAACCAACCCATTTATCATAAACAGAGAGGGAACCAACCCATCTCAATCGTGTCAAGTCCTCTGACTTGATCCAAGACAACACCATCATCTCACACACACCGGGTTTGAAAACAAGTGGACGTAGCCCAAGAGCGGTTACCCAACTGTCCTTGACCGTGGACACGGCTATTCGAATAGTTTTACACTCTGCAGAGGTTGCACACTTTACCCACTAGATCCAGGGAACTTCCGTGTCATCCACGACCCGCGGTACCTCAAGTACCCGGGGTAAGCACCCGATCACTACCTTTCCCTAGACGATACTAACATGGAGTCCACTCGATTGGTAGTAACCCCCGTGCCGAACATTTCACATCATAAAGTTGTGGAGCCTCGCTCCCATTTTCATCACATACCACAAGCACGGGGTACCAACGGTGTGTCCGGTGCCCTGTGAAAACAGTCATGGCCGCCCTACCTGGCACGACCCCGTCCCAAGAGAGAGCACCAACTCTCCCCCGTCACTAGTAATGCGGGCTCCAAGCTAGTATCGGTCTAGGTACTCAATAATGCCCTTTCCCATATAAGGGTAGAGTGGTCGTGCATGTAAGGTTGGAATAACGGTCGCAACTCCGACCAATCCGTTTTGAAAACAACACACACCTTCCTTGGCACACCACTTCGTCATCAAGTGGTCACCCATCTCATCATCTCCCTCGGGCATAGGTGGCACCCGACGGGGTTTTCGAAAAGACTTTTGAAATCACATTGCCTCCTTCACCATGCACAAACCCACCCCATTTGCGTAGCATCTACATTTGCATCCTATCTACTCCCACCGGCATAACCCTCATAAGAAGGTAGGGCCATGCACACTGCAAGTATCAACGAGGAAGTAATCGTGGTAACCAACCCACGTGGTTCACCATCTCATCATGATTCCGATGCATCAATAATAAAGAGCTAAAAATGACATGCATATAAAGGGGTATCATAGTCATGGTCAAAGGGCTGCTTGCCTTGGTTGGCTTGATCTTCAAAGTCTTCAGGCTCTGCTCCTCCTTCTTCCTCAGCTACCTCGTCAAACACGGGATCTAACGTCGCAAGAAAACAACGGGAAAATAAGACAATAATAAAAACAGAAAAGTCAAAGTGCTCACAAAAATGTCAACTTATTTTTGTAAAATACTAAGAGGAAGGCTAGGAAGGGGACAACTTTTGGTTTTGGTTTTGGAGCAGCAAAATAGGAGTTATGGATTTTCAAAGGCCTATTTAAATGCTAAAAACCACATTTAAATATTTACAGAGAATAAAAGGTGGTTGGATTTGAATGAAAGTTGCACCATTAAATAGGTTGCAATATTCTAGGAATTTAGAAATTGGAATCAATGCATTTGGATTAATATTCTGTCCTGTGGAATTTTTGGAAATAATACAGAAAAGGAAAAAGAGAAACGGCACTGTGCCACTGGGCCAGAGAGGCCACAGCAGCAGCAGGCCCAGGGGGGGGGAACCCAGCCCACGCGGCCGCCACATCGAAGGCGTAAAGGCTTAATACGCCTTCAGCTGACGGCGGATCGGTGCGCGCGCGCGCGCACGTTTTAAACCTGACGGGTGGATCCCACCCGTCAGGGCGTGTGGCTGACGGGCCGGCCCCACGGCGGCCGTCGTCTACCTCCGGCCAGAGGCGACGGCGAGCTCGCCGGCGGCGATACAGGGCACGGGAAGGGGCGCGGAGGCTACCGTTGGACTCAGGAGTGAGTCGCGGTTCTGGTGGTGGTGGAGACGGTCGCCGGGGTGGCCTGCTTCGCCGGCGACGAGGTCCCGCGGCGGAGGTGCTTCGGGCGCCGGTGGTTCCAGCCGTTTCCGGCTGCAAAACGAGGGGGAAAGAGAGGGGAAAGCATCAGTGAGGCGAGGGGAGTCCAGTTCGAGAGAGAAAAGGAGCGGAGGAGGCCTGTACCCGCAGATCGACGGCGACCCGAGGCGGCGGAGCTCGAGCTCGATCTCGAGCTCGGGCGGCTCTGGAGAGAAGTGGGTGGTTCCGGGGGTGGATTGGGTGTGTGGAGGGGCGACAGGGAGGAAGAGAAGGGCTCGGGAGCGCCTTATATAGGCTGGCCGTGGTTCACCGTGGGCGTGGCCTATGGGCGCCCGCGGGATCGGCTCTGGAAGCCGTTGGAGAGAGGTTGGAGCTGTCCACGGCGCTCGTGGGGATGGAGTAGGGCGCCAGGGAGGAGGAGAGAGAGCGGGGGAGTGTTCTGGCGCCCGCGCGTGTGAGGCCGGCCATTGGCCGAGCCGGACGGCGTCGGGCACGCGCTGCAGGAGGGGAGAGAGAGGGAGAGACAATGGGGACGGCACGGCGGCGTGTCGCAGACGTCAAGACACATCAACTGGCGCGATGGGAAGGCACGAGGCGGTCGGGAGGCGCGGTGTCAACGGTCGGCGCTCTGGCAGGCGCTCCAGAGCGCGACTTTGGCCGGCATCCGCGGGTTTTCCGCGTCGCGCGCGCGTCCTTTTCTGTCTGGAGGCTACAGTGGAAGGGGGCAAAACCTGGAAAGAGCCTGGGATGCTCTGGGGTGCATAGGGGAGAGAGAGAGGCTGGGAGAGAGAAGGGAAGCTGTTGTCCAGAGAGGACAAACGTGATTCCCTCCTTCCTCCACATTGCTTCCTCGGGTAGAAAAGTGTCTAAGTGACAGAGGGGAGTGAGGAGGGGTTGTGGCAAAAAGATGAACTCAAGGAGATTAGTGAAAGTGGCAAAAATAGGCTTTTTAGTATTTTGCCAGAAGGTGTTTGATGGAGTTTTGGGTAAGCTAATGACTCCCACTGGCCAAGATACTCCAAGGGGTGAAATGTCACATATATTTAGGGCCTTCCACCCATTTTGAGCTTATTTGGACAAAGTTGCCAATGCAACTTTTGCAAACCCTAGAAATGGGCAGAAATGGATTTGTGTAGATCCAGTGGAGTAAATCATTTCTCCTTGATGTGCCACTTGGTGTGGTAGCCTTATTTGGTCACACGATCAGGCTCACCAAAGTTGGGGTCCTGGAGAAAAAGTTGGTAGTGCAAAGTAGTTCAAACTTGATTCTGGTCAGAGAGGGTTTTGAGGCACTTTGACCAAGACTTCCTATTCTCCAACCTGTGCCATTTGGTCCAGATGCATCATTAGACCAATGAAGCATGTCCACCAAGTTTGAGCACATTTGGACATACTTGGCAATGTAAAGTTGATCAAACTTCAGAATGGACAGAGATAGTTTTGAGGGGTTTTGATGGTGTTATCTTGTTCTCCAAGTCATGAGACTTGGCAAGATCATCTAATATGTCATATGTGACATGATGGAATTTTCCTGGAATTTTTGGAGAATATTTCCTTTGTAAATATTTCAAAAGCTTGAAATATCCAGAAAGGGTTTTAGAGGGATTTGACCAATATTTTGAACATGACCAGGTGTTGAAACTCTTATATATGGACAATATATGTCCTATGAGTTTCCCTAAATTTTGTCAAATATTTTTGAAACAGTAAAGTAATTTTTTTTCCTATTAAAGACCATTTCTGGCCTTAAGAAAAAGCCTTTAAATAAAATAGAACAGTAACTTTTAAAATTATATTTTTGTGGTTCCTGGGCATCCTATATCTAATAGGAGTCTAATATATTTTTGGAAAGATTTTTACTGCCCTTAATCAAGTACTTGTAGTGCAAACCTCAATTCAGGGGTTTTTGGAAAACTAATTTTAGAAAATACTTTCTGGCCAAATTATTTTTGTAAGAAAACTCCATATAGCACTATTCACATGGCATGGTCATTGGTCAGGAGCTTGGGGTAAGGAGGTGGAATATAGAGGGCAGAGTAGTTGACTTCAAGAAGCACTTGAAAGAAACACAGAGAGAAAACCAACTCCAAATAAAAGCCAAAAAAAAAGCAAAAAGTTTTTGTTGGTCCAAATTTTCATGCTTTAATAATGAAAATGAAATGTTACAAAATGCACGGTGTGACATGACCGCCTCTGGCACTTCTTGGAGTAGGGTCCAAGTCTCCTGGATCACGTTCGTTGAGAAAATAACGTTCCCGAGGATTTCATTCTGTTTGGACTCCGTTTGATATTTTGTTTCTTCGAAACACTGAAATAGGCAAAAAATAGCAATTCTGGGCTGGGCCTCCGGTTAATAGGTTAGTCCCAAAAATAATATAAAAGTGGAAAATAAAGCCCAATATAGTCCAAAACAGTAGATAAAGTAGCATGGAGCAATCAAAAATTATAGATACGTTGGAGACGTATCATAGCCCGTGGTGGCAGTCGACGGTGGAGATGAACAGTATCCCGTGGAGTCCCGTTTTGCGGTACGCCACACCCCTCCCGATGAACAGGACTCCTGTTTCGACCGTAGCGCTCCAACACAAGTCCGTTTCCTCTGTTTTGCGGTACGCCACACCCCTCCTGATCAACAGGACCCCATTTCGACCGTAGGAGGTCCAAGAGAAGTACGTTTCCTCTGTTTTGCGGTACGCCAGACACCTCCCGATGAACAGGATCCCGTTTCGACCGTGGCTGGTCGAACACAAGGTCGTTTCCTCCGTTCTGCGGTACGCCACGCCTCGTTTCCATTGGCTGTTCCATCTAAGCCGGTTGGCTCCCGATGAACACGATGACACATTCCGTTCTGACCTAGCCAGTTGTACGTACATGGCCGTATTTACTTTCTTACACCCTGGCCGCTGTACGTACGTGTACATGCTACGTGTGCGCCTCTACTATGACACGTGCGCGCCTCTACTAGGACACGTGCGCGCCTCTACATCGACTAGCATGTAGGTACACGTTCGCGACCAGAATGACAATGCTATGTACGCTTCAACGAGGTGGGTCCCAACTGTCAGGCACTTCCTTGCGTGCGCAGATGTAGCTGGTGGGCCCCAGAAGTCAGGGGGCGAATCATTTTTTGCCCGTAATATGGACGCACTTCCTTGCGTGTGAAGATGTAGCTGGTGGGTCCCACCAGTCAGGGGGAAAACATTTTTTTCGCGAAATATGGTGGCCCATCCGATGGGTCCCTGCTGTCAGGTGGAGGAATCATTATTTTCTATGTAATAAGGAGGCACTTCCTTGCTGCGGCCGTGGACCCAGCTGTCAGCCTCTCCACGTACAGTACTCTTCCGATGGAAGTCGGTCGTTGACCACATTGACCACGTCGCGTTGAGAGCACCAAGGCGGTGGACGATGGTGAGGCCTAGGAAGGGGACGATGCGGAGCCGGGAAAGATGCGGTAGTGGATGCCCACACGGAGAGGAGTACGAGGGTTCACTGGTTCGGCTGCGGTGTGAGGCTGTCGTCGCCGTAGGGCCTGGCCAGCCGTGGGAGTAGTAGGGGGCGGTGAGGCCTCCACGGTAGGAAAGCCGGCCACGGGAGGCAGGAGCAGGCGGCAGGACCGACACTGCTTTGGGCGGCTGGAGCAAGAAGACCAGAGGTTGAAGAAGCACTACGGCCGTTGGATGGACGTCGTACAGTCACTGGAGCTAGAATTCTTCATATTGACTAAGTTGACAAAGCCTCCGTCCCCGTCAACTTAGTAGGCCCACATGTCAGCCTCCCACTATGCTGGGTACCAGCTAGCAGGGGGTATTCATTGTTTGTGCGTAATAAGGAGGCACTTCCTTGCTTGCGAAGATATAGCTAGTGGGTCCAACCTATCAGTGGGGGGAATGTTTTCTTTGCGAAATATAGAGGCCCTTCCGGTAGGTCCCAGATATCACGTGGAGGAATCATTATTTTGCACGTAATAAGGAGGCATTTCCTTATGTGTGGCCGTGGACCCAGCTGTCAGCCTCTCCACGTACAATGCACGTCCGATGGATGTCGTTCATTGACCATGTTGACCACGGCGCACCAAGAGCACCAGGACGGTGGAAGAGGGTGAGGCCTAGGAAGGGAATGACACGGAGCCGGGGAGGACTCGGCAGTGGTTGCCCACACAGTGGGGAGTATGAGGGTTTACTGGTCCGGCTGCCGTTGCCGGAAAATAACAGGAGGTGTGGGTGAGAAGAGGAATGGCCTGGCCAGCAATGGAGTAGGTGGGGTGGTGTGGCCTGTGCGGCAGCACAGCCGGCCACAGGAGGCAGGAGCAGGCAGTCCCACCGGCACTAGTTTGGGCGGCTGGAGCAAGAAGATCAGATATTGAAGAAGCAGCATGGCTGTTGGATTAACATCCAACGGTCACTGCTGCTAGAATCGTTTGTGGACTAAGTTGACAAAGCCTTTCGTACACGTCAACCTAGTAGACCCACAAGTCAGCCTCCAAATCTGTCCCAAACAACATACAACCCAAAATTTCTAGCCGGATTCAAGTTAATTTAAAAACTAAACATACCTTAATTTTAAATCCAATGAAATTTTACCCACACAAAAACAATGAAATTTAAAATATCAAAATCCGAAAGAAAAAAGTATTTTGGAACTAATTGCCTTTTTGCTATATTTTTTCATTTTACAGCCCATTTAATATTACTTATAGCCCATTTTCTGGGCCAAATGCATCCCTCCTCGTCTTGAAAGATTTTCGGCCCAGCAGGGCGTAGAAAAGCAAGTAGGCCTACGTTGGTTATTCTGCAAAAAACAAAATAGCTAGGCTAGCCATTTTTAGAAAAGAAAAAACAAACTGGGTTGGTTATGTGCTAAACATATGAAATAAAAGCCTGGGCTAGACGGGCCACAGTCCCAAACAACCCAGTTGATACTCTTCTCCGTCCCGAAAAAACAAAATTACTGCGTGCGCTGCTGGGTCCCTATTGTCATCCTCACCATGTACATTCATCTCCTTATTCCTCTCAGTTGTTGACCATGTTGACAACACCGGAGTGCGGCGCCGCGACGAGCGAACCAAGGCTGAGGATGATGGTGAGGCCTCGGAAGGGAACAGACAGGAGCCGGGGAAGATGCGCAGAGTTTTAGGGTGTGATGTGGCCAAGATGTGTGCGCGGTAGCAAAACTAGTGGTGGGAGGCAGGATCAGGCGGTCCCGCTAGCGCTGGTTTGACTTTGGCGGCTGGAGGAAGAAGAGACTGAAGAAACACGACAGACGTTGAATGTCAATCCAATGGTCAAGGTTGGCACAATCGTTTGTTCACTAAGCTGACACCAAGTAGCATACTTATATATATATATATATATATATATATATATATATATATATATATATATATATATGAAGAAAAGAAAAACTAGGCTGGTTTGCCTGATAACATTCCCGAAACTGCGGCCGTTCGATCTTGCATCGCACCTAAAACTGCGAGGAAAATGCGTTCGTCTACCGTCCTCCTCCGAGGGAACGTTCGCCACATAAGTGACTAGCACTTTCAACCGAGAGGTCTTGGGTTCGAGTCCCAGGAACTCTCAGTTTTGTCCTCCTTCCTTCCTCGCAAAAAAAGAAAGAAAATCAAAGACTTGAGAAGGCGTACAGAACAAGCTAGTGTACCAATAAAGAGACGTTGCCGAGTTTTAGAAAAAAGAGAGACGTGCTCCTGTAGTTGGTTCGAATCCAAACGTAGACTATGACTACATATGGTGCTATGCTACCCTGCAAGTAATGAAACTAACATATCCAACGTTCTCTTCTCCTCTTCTCTACTTACTCTGCCTAGCATAAGAAGCTCTGGCCGCAGCAACCCTGTCCGCTGGTTTCTCGTCCACCTGCTCTTCAGCAGGAAACAACCAGATATGCGCCAAGTCGCCACCCGTACCCATCGCGTGTGGGTCTCATCACACCCTTGCCAGCACACGTACTGCAGCTGGTTGCTCATCGCAACCCACTGCCATTGGTGTGGTGCCACTGCTACAAATCACGCAGAGTCATCTGTTGCATCTCAACCATAATCCTCAACCCTGGCCGAGTCTTCTACAAATGCCCGAATCATGGGGTAATAATATGTTTAAGTGTTGTTCTGCTGCTTTTAGTTGCTGATTTTTTAATAGTTTGGTTGATGATCTTCCAATTTGATTCATGCAGAAAAGGGAAGATTCGTGTGATTTGTATTTCTGGGAAGTTGCTGATGTGGGGGAATGCAACTACGCTGATTATTTGGTTAGCCGAGGAATCTCAATACCAGCATGTTGGGGTGTTGGACAAGTAACTAAAGGAACGACAGAAGAGGAAGATGCAGAGCAGAAGGTTAAAGATGCAGTTCCTCTGATCATGGGCAAGCAACAGCTCCTGGATACCCTTGACAGCAATGAGGAGATGAAAGAGCTTGTGAAGATAATGGGCAAAATTGTGTGCTCTATAGGATGATTGTCTCTTTATTTGCAGTGTATGTAGTACTCCTGATGTATTTAGTGGCTATGACATGAGGACTTTGTTGAAACTAGTAATGAATGAAACCTGTGTAGCAGGCTGGGCGTAGTGTTGTGAACATCTAATGATTTCTATTAATGGAACCGGGGGTATCCCCTTTTGCTCATAAATAAATAAATAGCAGAGGCCCTTTTGGTAATAAATGAATAAATTAGCAGAGGCCCTGTCAGGTCAGCTTTGTTCCCATTCAAAGACGCCGAGCAAATTGCAGTCCAATAGCAAACTATGTCATCAAATTCAAGTTTCACAGCCAAATATGAGTACAACTAAACAACATTGTCATCATGTTTTAGTCGTCATACAATCACCAAACACAAATGAACATACATAACAAGTGATGTTGTCACAACAAAATACTAAACAACGCGTTCATCAGGATTCAGTTGTCACAGCAAACACAATTTCACATAGTAGATAAAAAAACGTCTTCTGACAGGAAAATATGACAAAAGCAATCTAATCATCATCCACAGCAGCAGCGTCAACATCTTCGCCATGTGTATCAGTCTGAATCGTAATTCCCTAGAGTGTCATCTTCTTCTTCATCCTCAATGTCCTTGAACATTGGCTTCTTCTTGATCAACTCTTGTATGTCCACAGCACGACAGGCAATCTTCTCTCCAGCGTCATTGACGTGATGGTTCTCAAAGATATTAGGAACATGTGTGGAATCTTGTACATCAGGAGCAGTGTAAGCATCTTCTTGTTGTGCAACTTCATTAAACGAATTCCTCTGCTCAAACCTTTGCAATACTCTCCAGTCATCGCTATGTGCAAATGTGTCTTCTAAGAAAAATATCTATGTTGCTTGATTTCCCAAAATAAAAGGCTCGTTGGTCTGGTACACCGCCTTGACATTGATGGATTTGAAATAATCATCAGCTCTGGGTTTTGCGATCCTGGAAAACAGGTTATACCAACGACAGCACAATAGAGTCACACACCGATGATCCTCGACACTGGAGATATATTGCAACTAAACAATGTCTGTTATGTTAGCATACATTTCAGTTGTCTCTCTGTCGTACATATCCGTTCTCATGATGGCACTGATTTGTGTCTTCCTGCCTTCATGGCGTGCAAGGGTGTTGTAGCGCACATCTCCAACAATGCAATATTCATGATGTCTTACCCAAGTATCAGGACCCATTGCTAATGCGTAAAGGGCATCATCAACTGCCTGCCCATCCTCCCGCATCTTCATAACCTATGGTTAGAAAATAGACAAGATAATCATCTTATCTACTCAATATAATAAAAACTGACAGTGCAATTCAAAAGCTTACATGGCTCTTGAACCATTTCGCAAATCCTGCCATAACCAGTTTGTCAATGTTTCTTGGATTTCACGGCAGTAACTCCTTTTTGTAGATTTTGCACAACATAGTGATCGCGTCAAACATCTAAATATATAAGAATGTGTTGCAAGTTTAGTAGATTACGATGTATAAGCTGCAATACTTAGCACTTACTTGATATAAGGTAGTATCTCAGGACAGTTATTCAACACATACCAAACCATTTGTCCAAATCTTTAGGTTTGTCCTCTTGTCGACTCTTCCCTGTAACTCGAACAGAATAATCGAAAACATTGAGCCCGGGATTGTCTTCACCCACCTCTTTGCTAAGCTGATCAGATGTTTCAATGTATTTTGAGCAGAATGTCAACGATTCTGTAGCAATGTAGGCCTCCGCAATGGAACCCTCGGGTCTAGCTCTGTTCCTAACATAGCCCTTGAAAGTGCCTAGTCGCCTTTCAATAGGGTACATCCAGCCATACTGTACTGGACCTTTAAGTAGTGCCTCATCAGGTAGATGAACAGCCAAATGCACCATCACATCAAAGAAGGCTGGAGGATACATCTTCTCAAGGTCGCATAGGATAGTTGGTATCTTGTCTCTAAGACGCTCCAAAGCATCTACCCTAATATTTCTACTCCAGAGTTCCCTGAAGAATTGTCCCAACTCTGCAACTACTCTGTATAAGTCAGGGAAGCCCAATCCTCTAAGGATAACAGGTAAAACCCTTTGAAGTAGGATGTGGCAGTCATGAGTTTTCAACTCTTGTACCTTGTTTCCATCAGCATTGACTCTCCTTTCAGGGTCGAAAGCAAATCCATGTGGGAATCTCACACGTGACAGGACCTCGCAGAATTCTTTTCTTTTTACCTTGTCCAAGACGTACACAACTGGTGCCATATCCCGTGGTTGACCTTCATCTTGCACCTGCAAATCCCGTCTGATACTCAGGTGTGTCAAATCAATCCTAGATTTTAAGGTATCTTTCGTCTTGCCTCCAATACTAAGAAGTGTGCCGATAATGTTGTCACATATATTTTTCTCGATGTGCATCACATCAAGATTATGCCGCAGATCCAAATCTTTCCAATACTTCAAGTCCCACAAAGTGGACCTACGGGTAAACAATAATCTCTCTTCTGCCCTGCCACGCTTCCTTTTCTCGCTACCATTACCAGGATGGTTTCTTGGTGTAATATGCCTGACCATCACTAATTCCACTTGCAACTCATTGGCAGTGAGCCTCTTTGGCGCATCAAAGTTTTCATGCTTTGTATTGAACACATGTCTTCGGTATTTTGTAGGATGCGACTTGTCCTTGGCAAGGAAACGGTGGTGTCCAATGTAACAGATCTTGCTAAGTATTGCGTATGACAACGGATTCCTATGACAGCGAACACATTCATTGTAACCATGTGTCATTCGCCATGACATAGTGCCCAAAGACGGATAATCATGGATGCACCAAATTATAATAGCACGCAGAAAGAAATCAGCTAGTGGGCTGCTATATAGGTCTCGAGTGAGAACACCCCTCCATAGCTGTTGAAGTTCCTCCACAAGAGGCTCCATGAATAAATCAAAATCCTTTCCAAGACTTTTTGGACTTGGGATGAGCAAGGCCATCATGTAGTTTGATTCTTTGGTGCAGACATCTGGAGGCATGTTGTAAGGGATAACAAGCACTGGCCACATGCTATATGTGGCGCTCTGGTGGCCAAATGGGTTAAATCCATCTGAAGCTAAGCCAAGTCTAATGTTTCTCGGGTCAGCAGCAAAGTTTTGTGTTTCTGATTGAAGCTTTTCCACTCACTACCATGAGATGGATGGCTCATTACATTCTGATCTCTGTACTCATGGTTCCTAGAATGCCACAGTACATCCTCTCTTGTTTCAGCATCATGAAACAACCTCTGCAATCTTGGTATAATTGGAAAATGTCTCAGAACATTATGAGGAATCCTCTTCACAGCATCGCCATCTTTCCATCTTGATGATTTGCATTTCGGGCATTCACTTAAGTTGGCATAATCCTTCCGGAACAGAACACAATCTTATAAACATGGATCATATCATATCCAATTCTAACTGCACGAAGGAAATTCTTCATTTTACTGCAGGTGTGTGGCAGCTCAAACGCATCTGGGAAAGCTTTGCGAAAAGCAGCCAACATCGCATCGAATCATTTGTTGGTCATCCGCTCAGATGCCTTCACCTAAAGAAAGGTGACCATAGCTAAGAATACTGACAGCTTATTTCCTGGGGTGACAGCCACGTTGCATTGTTCCAACATGCGGGCCCACCATTTTTCTTCTGCGGGTGAAAGTTCATGAAATGCACGAGCATTTCGTAGCATTGTTTCAATGTTGGTCAAACTCACTAGCTCCGCCACCACTGTCAGTGTCAAAACCGGCGGATCTCGGGTAGGGGGTCCCCAAATGTGAGTCTAAGGTCGATGGTAACAGGAGACGGGGGACATGATGTTTACCCAGGTTTGGGCCCTCTTGATGGAGGTAATACCCTACTTCCTGTTGATTGATCTTGATGAATATGAGGATTACAAGAGTTGATCTACCACGAGATTGTAATGGCTAAACCCTAGAAGTCTAGCCTGTATGATTATGATTCTACCCTACGGACTAAACCCTCCAGTTTATATAGACACCGGATGGGCCTAGGGTTGTACAGAGTTGGTTTACAGAGGAAGGAATATTCATATCCGAATGCCAAGCTTGTCATCCACGCAAAGGAGAGTCCCATCCGGACATGGGAGGAAGTCTTCTGTCTTGTATCTTCATAGTCCATTAGTCCGGCCCATGTCACATAGTCCGGACGTCCGAGGACCCCTTAATCCAGAACTCCCCTAGTAGCCCCTGAACCAGGCTTCAATGACGATGTGTCCGGCGCACAGATTGTCTTTGGCATCACAAGGCGGGTTCCTCCTTCGAATACTCACAGAAGAAGTGTCCGGCTCTGCAAAACAAGTACCACATGCAACCGCAGAGAGTATAATATTTCACGAGTCCAATCTACTAACAACTTTTGTAGTGTGACATCACGTCGCTGCCCGGTCATTATTTCGAACCGTTCTTTAGGCTCCCGCTCCATGTTTCAAGATGCGGTTTTATTGGCACGTCTTGTCGAAGCAGAGATCATGTCCCCTTACTGCGGGATTCTCATCAATATGGGCGTGGGTAATCCAACCGCGTCGTCTGCACGACCCTTGGGGAATAGGCGAGTGTTAAGGCGAGTGGAGAGGTGCTTGATATTCGTAGCCTTTGTAAAGGGATAAGGATTTCACCTTTTCACCCATGCCTTCTTTCTCTCTGCCCACCCATTCTCGAGCTCCAGCACCCAAGCTCTCATCCTATTCGCCTCAAAAAAGCACTCCAACCATGTCCATATCTGGAGCGCAGGGCAAGTGGATGGTTTCCTCCGTCAAGGAGAAGGACATCATCAAGCTCCGGGAGGCCGGGTACTTAGCCCAGGAAATCACCCACCGGCTTCCAGCAAAGGGGCAGATTATCCCTACCCGGAGCCTGATGAGAGGGTGGTATTCATCCCCCTCTTCCTCTGCGGATTGGGATTCCCTCTCCACCCATTCGTCCGTGGACTCATGTTCTCTTACGGGCTGGATTTCCACGATCTGACCCCCAACTCCTTCCTCAACATCTCGGCATTCATTATCATGTGCGAGGCCTTCCTCCGCATCCCAACCCACTTCGGATTGTGGTTAAAGATCTTCAATGTGAAGCCAAAGGTGGTGGGTGGTCAACATGGAGAGTGCGGAGGTGCCATGGTGAGCAAGATGCCCGACGTCACATGGCCCAAAGGGACCTTTGTGGAGACCGTCAAAGGGTGGAAACAGCAGTGGTTCTACATCACAGAGCTGCGCGACACCACCTGGGCCGCGGCTCCCGAATTCCAGTCCGCAGCCCCGATGCGGCTCACCTCTTGGTTAAAGAAGGGCCTGCACTGGTCTTCGTCGGACGAGCTGACGGTGCTCCAGATGCGTATCAGGAGCATGGTAGACAAGAACATCAAGCTTGTCAATGTGATCCAGGTGATGCTTGTTCGTCAGATCCTTCCGTGCTAATCCCGGGCTTGCTATTTGTGGGAGTTTGATCTAGCCGAGCACCCGACCTTGCAACAGTTCTTCGGCACTAGGCACGAAGACATCTGGAAGGTGCTTTTTGAGGCCAACGAGACATGACCGGCGATGACCGAGGACCATCGGCATGACCAGTCCCATCCCGCCAGTCCGGTAAGTTTTTTCGCATTTCAAGGTATATCATTTACTTGCATATTGAAGGAAGACGCTTAAGCCTCCCTATTTGTTTTTCCAGGGCTGGACAAAGAAGGTGGAGCGGATTCGGTGTCCCGCTCTGCTACCCGAAAACCCAGCAATCCCACTTCTGGCGAAGATGTTGGTTCCGACGCCCTACCAGGCGCCGGAGAAGAAGGCCAAGAAGAAGGCCAAGGAGACCAGAAGTGGCCTCCACCATAAGGGCACTTCAGACTTGACGTCCGAAGATGCTGAAACCCACTCCTCCTCTGCCGAGGACGACAAGGAGGAGGATGAAAGAAACTCTCCCCCTAAGGGGGAACGAAGAAAAGGGCGGCCTCCATGCATCTCGAGGCTAAGGCGTCCAAGAAGGGGAAGGTCTCCCTTGTGGATAACTCCGCGTGGGGCATCGATAGCAGCTCCGAGTGGCGCCCCAGGGATAAGCCCATGTCCGAATCATAAGTACTCAAAGACGTGCACATATATCCAGCTCCTTTACTCCATGGTTTTAACATGTTGAATCATGTGTTGCAGTCCGACTCGTTCTGACCTCCGGCGATCCTCATCTTCGGGGAATTCGCTGGATCCGAAGGTGATGGACAGTGGGTCACTTCCGGCAGCCTCTTCTCCCAAGGCCATGGATGACACCAAGATGTTGTCCCGAAGGACCTCCCTAGGCCAGCGCGAGATGCAGGAAGCCGTCAAGGTGGCGCCAGAGGGTGAAACCTCAGCCGCCGGACACATGGGGGGCAAATCCCCATGGAGACTGGCGATGGGGGCCATATTGAATTTGGCCCCCCGCCGAGTACAATTTCGGAGACCTGTACGGCTCCGGAATCAGGCAAGCAGCCTCCTTCGAAAGAAGGAGGTACACCGATTCCACCGGTGACCTAGCGCTGTGAAGTGCTTCCATTGTTGAGGAATACCGTACCCTCATGGGTACGTTGGTTGATAGGATTCAGTCCGCGAAGAGCGGACTGACCGAAGCCTGCACAAGCCTTCTAACAGGTTTTGAGGGATGAAATGCAATTAATGCAAAAGGAATGCCATAGTATAGACAGTAGCCCCTGAGACATTGTCTGGTGTATGAAAAGAAAAACCAGATAAAGGATCAACTTATTTTCGCAGGAGACTAACCATATGTGTCTATGTGAATAAACAGGCGTCTTTGCTGGCTGCAACATCTCATGCTGCTAAGGTCACCGGACTGAAGCAGAGTGTGGAGCGGACTAAGGAAGAGCTCTGTCGTGTGAAAAAAACAAACTGGAGGACCATAAATGAATGCCATGACCTTGTGTAGATTCAAAAACGATGAATGATTTGTGTTGACCGTAGTGCCATGATATTTTGTAAGAGTAGCGACCGAGGTGGAGACCCTCAAGAAGGCGCTGGCTGAAGCCCAGGAGAAAGCGGCAAAGGAACAAGCCGCTCGCGAAAAGCACGAGGCCAGGGTCGGTAAGATTCAGCAGGAGCTCTAGGACGCCGTGAAGAAATGCGAGTCCTTGGAGTGCAATATTGTGGATCGAGAGTCCAAACTTGCGAAGGCCCGCCATAGCGAGCAAGATGCCCGGATTGAAGCCCAGGGCGCCCTCCAGGAGATCCAGGAGGCCGGAAAAATCGCGGCAGGTAAGGCCTTTATTATGCACAACAAGTATGTGAAGGAAAGGTTCCTCTTACTGACACGGATTTGGAGTTCTCCAGGGGCGTTTGCGAATCTACCGCGCAGTGTTGCAGACGCTGCAGAATTCTTCTGAGCCGAAGAGGGGAGCTTAACGGAGAAGCTGTTCTGGTCGCAATACCTTGCGCCAGAGCATCCAGTACCCTTTAGCAATGAGCTGAAATAGCTGACCGAACTGCATAGGGTGGCCGAACTGACCATGAAGGATTTTATAATCCGTCTATGGCCTACCAAAGCCATACCCAGCAGCTACTTTGGGCTCGTGAAGCGGTTGGTCGATGCCCGCCCTCGGCTTGATGCCATCAAGCGGTCGGTCTGTATCAAAGGTGCGCGGATGGCCTTCGCTCGCGTCAAGGTGCAGTGGGCGAAGATGGACGCCGTCAAGCTCATGACCGAGGGACCGCCCGCAGGCAAGGAGCATCGTACGCCCGAGTGGTACTTTGATGATGTCCTGAAGGGATCCCGCATTGTAGAGGTCCAGTGCTCCAAAGACATTATCTTTGAGTGAAGTCATTAATGTTATCCCTTCCTGTATTATGAAACAAATCCGTTATGTAATATAGTGTTTGTTTTTTGAATAGTTTACCTCTTGTGCGGCCACTTTGTTAAATCTGAGAGATGGCCAGTCATCGGCTTCAGCACCCACGTAGGTAGTACGGGGGTGTTCGGTATGGAATATAAACACTCTTGATCCAAGAGTTTGGTCCTTGAAGGAGGTGCTTAGCACAATGAACCAGGCAATCGGACTATGTGGCTTTATCACACTCACTTAGCCATAGGAGTTTGACAATAGAAATGTAGGCGCAACCCCTAGTTAGTATTTAATTCGGACTAGCGTGATGTAGACACCTGATCGGGTAAAAGCCGATCCATTGCATGATGCGGAAAAAATCACAAAAGATTTGTACCTCCGAATAGCTGACCAGCTCTCGCCGTATCAAGAGAGTCAGTTTTCGGCTTTCTCTACTGAGGTGTTTGCTCGGATAAACCAGAAACACAATCGCAGTAGTTCTAGCTTTACTACCTTAGCCAACAGGACGGAACATAAGGTAGCAAGCACAGGAGCCGGGCAACCCAACCATTGACCAAAGACATGATTCGGAGCCGATGCATATAATGCTAAAATTCAGTGTGCCGAACTGTACTGTAAAAAGTGTTCGGACTTTGTTGCCGTAGTATGGAGCACAATGAAGCCCCTAGTGAATTAGAGCGTACCAAAGTGTACGGGTGCCATCGATAAGAATATCGAAATAAGATGAAGTAGTAAGCTAGTGCCACATAAGTTGGACCGCAAACTATTTCCATTATAATTTGATTAATACGTCAAAGTGTATTTGTACAAATAGTGCGATAAGCAACAGGGCTATTTAACATGCCGAGACTAAGGGGGAGCTGCGTGCGGATCCCGAAAACAGGTAGAATGATCGTCAAGAAGAACATCTAGAGTTTCCACCACACGTTTGATCTTCTTGTCGCCTTGGTATATCTATCCTTCGAAAGGACCAATGATCAGGCCGTCGGGAGGGGCCTGTGAAAGAAAAGACTGAAAAATGGTAAAAAGGAAAAGGAAAAGTATGTGTGGGAGCCGTATGATTAACCACAATCAAGTTACGCCTACGTCTATGCCCATGGTATTTTGAGTGTGTAATTATGTATGCACGGTACGTACGCCGCCATTTTGTCGGGATTGAAGACGGAGGCCAAATTGCTAGTGGAGCTCTTGACGAGCTGGGTTGTCCTGCTGCAGAGTAGTCCGAACTTGTTTGATAGTGTCTGGGAGCCTGGCCGCCGAATTAAGGTTCTGCTTGATAAGGCCGCTTTGTACTTCTGCTGCCAGGGTCGTGATGTGCTCCTCAGTATGGAGGGAGCGCTCCGTGTTTCCATTGACTGTTATGACACCACATGGCCTGGGCATCTTAAGTTTGAGATAAGCATAGTGTGGCACCGCATTGAATCGAGCAAATGCAGTTCGTCCAAGCAATGTGTGATAGCCACTGCGGAAGGGGACGATGTCGAAGATCAAGTCCTCGCATTGGAAGTTGTCTGGAGATCTGAAGACGACTTCCAATGTGATTGAGCCCGTACAACAGGCTTCTACACCTGGTATTACTCCTTTAAAGGTAGTTTTTGTGGGCTTGATCCTTGATGAATTGATGCCCATCTTGCGGACTGTATCCTTATAGAGCAGGTTGAGGCTGCTGCCACCGACCATGAGGACTCGCGTGAGGTGAAATCCATCGATGATTGCATCAAGGACCATGGCGGCAGAACTGCCATAACGCATACTGGTCGGATGCAGCACGGACAGGACGACCATGGGTTGAATTTTTGGGCGACTGGCTCTATCGCATAGACGTCCCAGAGCGCGCGTTTGTGCTCCCTCTTGGGGATATGGGTAACGTATATCATGTTCACCATTTTAACCTGGGGGGGACTTCTTCTGTCCCCCTGTGTTCGGTGGATGGGGCTCCTCATCGTCGTCCTCACCCTGCGACCCCTTCTCCTTGTTCTCGGCATTTAACTTGCCAGCCTGTTTAAAAACCCAACAGCTTCTGTTGGTATGATTAGCTGGTTTGTCGGGGGTGCCGTGGATCTGACATGGACGATCGAGTATGCGGTCCAAGCTAGATGAGCCCGGATTGTTCCTTTTAAATGGCTTCTTCCATTGGGCGGATTTGGAGCCACTGAATCCAGCGTTGATTGCCGTGTCATCGGTATTATCACTGTTGTTTCGACGCTTGTGCCTATTGCGTCGGGGCTTGACGTTGCTATTTATGGCTTCGGAGGTGCCAGGTTCATTTGAACTATTGTTGCTACGGGCTAGCCAGCTATCTTCACCCGCGCAAAAGCAGGTCATAAGTGTCGTGAGGGCTGCCATGGAATTCGGCTTTTCCTGGCCGAGGTGTCGGGCGAGCCATTCATTGCGGATGCTATGCTTAAAGGCTGCTAGGGCTTTGACATCCAGACAATTGGCAATCTGGTTCTTTTTAGTTAGGAACCTAGTCCAGAATTTCCTCGCTGACTCTCCGGGCTGTTGAACTATGTGACTAAAGTCATCGACATCCGGAGGTCAGACATATGTACCTTGGAAGTTGTCGCGGAAGGCGTCTTCCAAGTCCTCCCAGCTGCCAATGGAGTTTTCACGCAGGCTGTTCAACCAGTGCTGAGCTGGCCCCGTGAGTTTTGGCGGGAGGTATTTAATGGCATGAAGATCATCACCGCAGGCCATATGAATATGGAGAAGAAAATCCTCAAGCCATACCGTGGGATCTGTTGTTCCATCATACGATTCAATATTCACGGGTTTAAATCCTTTTGGGAATTTGTTCTCCATTACTTTGTCAGTGAAGCAGAGGGGGTGTGCGGTGCCTCTATATCGGGCCAAGTCGTGACGTGGCTCGGATGGAGTCCGTCTGCGATTTTCGGCCCGGGCGTCATTCTGCTTGTCACGTCTAGCTAGATAGCTATCATCGCGTGTTGGGGCACGCCCCCGCGATCCGTAGATCGATCTGGTCTGACCTGCTCTACTGTCCAGGTCTTCTCGTAGATCATATGTATATCCCTAAGCTATTACATTTGTACCTTTACGGTGAGGTAGTATGGGCTGGTGTTCGGCTTGAGTTGCCGCTTTGTCCCGGCCACGTGGTGGTCAGTCAGCCGCATTATGCGTTGTTGGTGCGGGGTCTAGTGCCTTGTCATCAAATTGAGGTAGAAGTTTATGCTTCGGGTAACTTTTGGTTGGGCGCTTGAGGTCGTATTCCTCGGACATTGCTCCTCTGTAATGGTGAGAGATCGCATCAAGTCCAGGGCCTCGCTTAAATGCGAGGTTTGGTCAGGGAAAAGAAAATCCGTGCATTACGGCCGGAAGGAAACTGTGGGTGTACCAAAGTAGGGGCACTCCTTTGTACCCCTTACTTGTGCATGGGCAGTCAGAGCCACACCTACGGCCACACTAAGCAGAGCAGAGGGAAAGGTCAAGGCTGCAAGATGGTCAAAGCAACGCCAAGACAGAGACACGAAGAGCAAGAAGGCGAGGTAGTTGCCCCCAGCAAGACCCTTGCCGGGGTGGCCTCCATGGCCCCGGCAAGGACCTCGCCGGGGCAGCGTCCCCGACGCCAATGGAGCGCGCCACCCTTGAGCCGCAGGTTTTTCCAACACCACCAACCACGTTGGGACCAAGGCTCGGGAGGCGCCTCCATGATAGCATGCAGATCTTTGTGAAGACAAGAAGCACTCGAAATCAGATGGGGATTAGAAGACGATGAACCTCGGCGAGATCCTTTCCGGGGAAACCCACGAGACCTCCGGCAAGATCCTTGCCGGGGACGACCATGACACCACGGCAAGACCCTTGGCGGGGCCCGGCAAGGCCCTTGCCAGGGACATCCTCGGAGCCACAGCCAGGCCCACGCCCGCCAAGTTTCCACCACCGCTCCCATGCAGCTGCCATCCCACCAGCTAGGTAGGCACCTGCGTGTCGACGTGAGGCTTCCAAGCCAACTCAGCACATGCCTACGTGGTGGCATGCAAATCTTCGTGAAGGCCCTACCACCGCACCACCTCAGCAGCCTGCCAGCCTACATGGCGCTGACCGCGTCACCGGCCCGGACGCATGTCGAAGCAGGGCGAGGCAGACAGAAAGTGAAGGGGACACCTAAGGGGCACATTAAATGTGTCGTGTCCCGTAATGGCTAAGCGATAAGCTTAGCCATCGTACACTGATGCCACCTCCTGTGTGCCACTGTGGCGATCCCCTTGACTATAAAAGGAGGCCCAAGGCATCCAGGAGAGGGATTCGGACCCTTGGACAAGTTACACTCATCGTAGCTAGCTCAAGAACTCCAAGAACACTGATATACACATCAAAGCAGGACTAGGGTATTACGCATCCTCGCGGCCCGAACCTGGGTAAATGACCCGTGTGCTTGTGCTGACTGCTGATCCCGCTCTTCTCACAACCCCGCGCCCCGCAACTGTAGTAGGGATTCTTGTGATCCCATAGGTGTCGTTCCCACCGACATCGTTGGCGCGCCTGGTAGGGGGCGCAGTAGTGAGGATCTGGTTCGGTCATTAACCCAGCAGTTCTCCGTCGCCATGACTTCCAAGGAAGAAGATGACCAAGCAAGCAGTATGGTCAACAGATGCGGCAAGCGTTCATGCGACGACAGGAAAGCTAAGTAATGCAAAAACTCTGAGTAATTCCTTTTATATAAAGTTATCCTCCTCGGAGATCTTTCCTCTATATAACAAACCTGCATGCAGTGGGGCCCTTCCATTATTGGCAACGCCCTTGGTCTGTTTTGAGTCCGCTCAACAGATCGAGCGGTCGCGTCAAGAACGACAGGGTGGCCTTCCACTATGGGCAATGCTCTCGCTCTGTCTTGAGTCCGCTCGACAGTTCGAGCAGCTGCGCTGAGAATGACATGGTGGTTCGCACGGTGGCAAGCATACCCTGCCGGCCGCTAAAGGATCCGTCCTTCAAAGCGCTGCGGTTTGGGTTTACGCGCCGGCAAGCCTACTCAATTGGTGTAGGGTGGACATACAAGGAGGGGTTGAACAGGGAAATAACATGCATCGATTTAAAACACTGCAGAGTTATATTACATCAATTGTTGCTGCAGTTCTAACTAAAGATATGAATTGTCTTGGTCATGAACCTGCAGCAGCAACAAGAAACGGGGTGCCTAATCCCGGCGCTGGCCCTCTACCCTCTGAATTCCGCCAACGCGGCTGATGATGGGCTCGATGCGCTTCTCGAGCACCGTGAGGTCTGCGTCCCCCGGAAAGCTATCCAGCGCGACGTCGAAGTCAAGGTTGGGGTTCCAGTATGCCAGCTTGGTGAGGACCTTGGTCATGGTGCCCAGACAAAGTGTCCGGGCTTTGCTGGCCAGGGAGTTCGTCTGGTTGGAGTCGAATCGCTCCAGGGCTCCAAGAACGCCCTCAAAGAACAGGGTTAGCTTGGTGTTGGGGCTCACATTTGGGTCTGGGGCATACCTCACGTCCGGCATCTCCATGTCGGCCAACTGCTTGGTGATCCTGTTGGCGATGTCGACAAGGCGGATGATCCAGAGGTCCTCACCCTTCACGAAATGCGCATGGTTGGCGGTGTTGTTCTTCCGCAGATGCCTCTCCTCTGCCAGGCTCTTGGTTAGGGCTCCCTCCTGGGCATTGGCCTTCATAAGCGTCTTCTCAAAACCCTCCAACTTCAGCTTCACATCCTTGATGGAGTCGTTGTCACGGGCGAGCTGCTCGGCCTTGGCGAGGATGTCGTCCTACGCCACCGTTAGGGTGCAGTTGGGCGTGTCCCTCTCCTTCGTCAGCTGATCGGCCCTGGCCTTCAGGCCATCCCACTTCGCCTCCAGCTCCTTCACCTTGTTGCTGTGGGCCAAAGCTTGGGCATCGAGAGCTTCCTTGTGCTTATGCTCCAGCTCCCAGGTCCGTGCTGTGGTAAGCTTCTCGACCTCCTCGTCCTTGTCGTGGAGTGCGGGGGCAAGCGTCACCTCACGGGCGATGAGGTCCTCCTCCTGGGAGTCCAGCTCGGCCTGGCGCTGGGACCGGGTGGCCTCAGCCATTGAGGCCTCCTCCCTCGCCCCCTCCTGGGTTTTCTCGATGTCAGCCTGCTTCAGGAGAAGCTCCAGCTCGCGCTCCGCCAGCTGGCCGTGGGTGGCCTTCAGCTCCTCGTGGGCCTGGTGGAACCATGCCTGCACCTCGGCGACGCGCTTCCCGAAGTCTTCCTCCGCCATGCCCTCCACCGCCTCCCTGTACTTCGCCTTGTCCAGGCGGGCACGATGGAGCGCCTGCAGCTTCTAGAAGCTGGCACTCATGTCCCGAAGAAGCCGCTCCTCCTGGGTGCCACGGCCACCGGTGCTCAGTTCCTTGACGACCTTGAGCCCGGCGGCGGCGAGCACTTCGTCAATGAACACCTTCCCCTCGGTCGGCGCCCTGGTGCTCATCGTCCCTGGGAGGTGGACGAACAAGTTTTCTGCCACCTTCAGATGTTTGCCAGAGCCAGAGGCAGCAGACGAGGAGGGTTGGTCATCAACCACCTCTTGCTCGGCAGCGCCCTTGTCGGTTTCCCCCGCAGTGCCCTTGTCGGCCTCCCCAGCAGCAGCCTTGCCGGCCTCCTTGGTGGCGGCCTCGCCGGTCTCTTCGGCAAGCCCCTTGGCGGCATCCTCGGCCGCGGTCTCGGCGACCTTGTCAGCCTCGGCCATGGCGTCCGCGGCGACATCCGTGATGATGGTGTCAATGTCGTCCTGGTCCGCCGGGGGGGATCCAGATGCCAAAAAGAAAGTGAGGCAAGGCCAAGATCAAGATTCAAAAAAAGAAAAGGGGAATCAAATGACTCACCCGTGCCGGGCTGAGAAGAAGCGGCCCCCTCCCCACCAACGTCGGTTGACAGGACGGGGCCACCGGTACCCAACTCTACCTCCTCCTCCTCCGTGTGCATGGGCTCGGTGTCTGACACCCTTGCCGGGGACTCCCCTCGGGGCGGTGTGGTCAATGGGGGCGGCGTGGTGGGGGTGGTCCTTGGTGGCTCCTCCTGCTGCCACCGTTCTCCTGCATCCACGGCAAGGTCAGTACCAAAAAAAGTCACACCCCAGCGCACGTTGATGGGTATTAGGTGGTGAACGCACTCTGGGGGCTGAGCCAAGGGCTGCGCCACGGGCTGCTACCTGGGCTGCTCTCTACCACCAGCGGTGCCTTTGAGGTACCCACGGGGGGCTGGCTTCCCGTTGAAGCCCTCTTCGCCGCACGCTGGGCCAGCGTCACCATTTCCCTACGAAGACAGAAGCGAATCAAGGGAGGCGGCACGATTGGAGAGGACGGAAATGGCGAGGAGCAGAATGCTTACTCGTCCTCCGCCTCCTCTTCTACTGACTTCCTCTTCCGCCTCGGGTTAAGGGACGAAAAATTGAAGGCAACCTCTGTGCCGACATTTGCGGGAGGAGGGGAAGGCGATGGAGTTTTGTAGCGTTTGGATGAAGAAGAGGCAGTCGCTTTCTTCTTCGCCACCGCGGCCTTCTTCTTCGCCGCTGCGGCCCTCGTCACGCGCGCAGTCTCCCACTGACCCCCTTGCCGCGGCTCAGCCCTACCGGACCGGCTCGCTGGAGCTGGCCCGACGCAGGACGCGTCTTTTCTTCGTAGCCGAGG
>NC_057795.1:283281458-283291862 GCF_018294505.1 Triticum aestivum | reverse complement strand
CGGACTTCACCGACTCGGCGAGCTCCTTCTCTTCCGCGGCCACGGTGGCCTCGTTCTCCATGCCGCTGGTGTCGCCGGCCAGTCTGGCAAGCTCCGCCTCCTCTGCTCTGGCGGTGATGTAGTCCAACTCCTCCTGGGTGGTGTCCTGGATGAGCAGCGGCTCGTCATGATCGAGTTCTTCGACTAAGACGCCGAAGAACTCCTCCACCTCGCGTGTCGGGGGCTCGACCCAGGCTGGGTCAAGACCGTGCGCGTTGAAGACCGGTATCAGAGTGAGGATGTCGGCCTGCTGGGTGTTGTTGCTCAGCGGGACCACTCCCAACGGCAACCCGAACAAGGGCTCCGTGATGACCTTGCCGGACTTCGCGGCCTTGCCGGTCCTCTCCACCTTGCCGTCGGCGAACACGTCGAGCTGGAAGAGCCTCTGACAATGCCAGGAGTGCCCCATCACCGTGAGGTTGTGCTTCAGGCCGGTGCGGAGCCTCATGATGTCGGCCGCGTTCCTGAAATCCCAGGCCGGCCTCCCCTTGTTGTGCAGCAGAGCGATTCGACGGCGAATGAAATCCGCCGCAATCATCTAAAGGGTGAGCCCGGCCTCGGTGAGGCGGCGAATCCTAGTGGTGGCGGTCAAAAACTTCTTGTCATTGGGGTCGAGGTCGCTCCAGTCTGCGCCACGGAGCAGCGGCTCCCGATGAACACCCCGACCGAACTCCGACGGGTTCTCCTCCACGATCCAGCACCACCGGCCCTGCCACTCCTCCCACCTCTCCTTCGTGGCACCCTCTGGGTATGCGCCTTTCTCCTGGGCCCTCAGGATCCAGGTGACGCTCCCAGAAAGGGCACCCCCAGGTTGGACGCGCGGGGACTAGTAGTGGCAGAAAAGCGCCATCCTGGTAAACACCCCGGCGAAGCCCTCATAGAGGTAGGCAAAGCACGCCAAGCATGCCACGGCATTCAGCGTGAGATCCAACAGATGGAAGCCAAAAGTGCGCATGATGTCGTTGAAGAAGTCGGAAAAAGGTGGACAGAGCCTGCAGAAGAAGAAGTCGATGAAGAATGGGTACCGTTTTGAGCTGCCGTCGTCTCCGCCCCCCACAAAGGCTTGAAGTAGTCCTTGAGCTCGAAGACGTCAACTGATGACGAGATGAAATAGGCGAACTGCGCTCGCCGCGCCACCGCCTCGCTCTCCGGCGTCTCCTTCTCCCTCGTGTCCTTGGCTACGCCCTTTCCCTTGCCAGATTTTGGCGCCATGGTGGCTGGGAAGAGGGGGAGGGATCGAAGGCAGCGGGGGGTGCAGCAGCAGTGAGCAGGAGCTTGAGGAAGAAGAAGATGAGCACGGCGATGTCCAGATTGGGGAAAGCACAGAGGGTAAATGAGCCGCGCGCCCGCGGTTATTCCTTTTTATGGGGAAGACGCGAGCCGCCTCTTTCCCATTTATTTCAATGTGACGCATGCCTACATCAACCGCCCCACGCATGCTCCCCATGTCACACACGACCCCCACATCACGCATTCAACGCGGGTCGTGGGGAAGCGCAGCGGACGAAAAAAGTTACCGCGGTAAACACCGCCCCGCCTACCCGCGCACCGTTTTTGGGCCTATCCCAACAACGCGTTGCGCTTATGTGTGGCCTAGGCCCGGGGACTCCTGTCGGTGTACCAAAGTAGGGGCACTCCTTTGTACCCCTTACTTGTGCATGGGTAGTCAGAGCCACGCCCGCGGCCACACTAAGCAGAGCAGAGGGAAAGGTCAAGGCCGCAAGGCGGTAAAAGCAACGCCAAGACAGAGACACAAGGAGCAAGAAGGAGAGGTAGTTTCCCCCGGCAAGACCGTTGCCAGGGCAGCGTCCATGGTCCCAGCAAGGACCTTGCCGGGGCAGCGTCCCCAATGCCAATGGATCGCGCCACCCTTGAGCCCCAGGTTTTTCCAACACCACCAACCACGTTGGGACCAAGGCTCGAGAGGCGCATCCATGATGGCATGCAGATCTTTGTGAAGACAAGAATCACTCCAAATCAGATGGGGATTAGAAGATGACAAACCTCGGCGAGATCCTTGCCGGAGAAACCCACGAGACCTCCGGCAAGGTCCTTGTCGAGGACGACCACGACACCATGGCAAGACCGTTGCCGGGGCCCCGGTAAGGCCCTTGTCGGGGACGTCCGCGGGGCCACTGCCAGGCCCACACCCACCAAGTTTCCACCACCGCTCCAATGGAGCTGCCACCCCACCAACTAGGCAGGCACCTGCGTGTCGACGTGAGGCTTCCAAGCCAACTCAGCACATGGCTACATGGTGGCATGCAAATCTTCGTGAAGGCCCTACCACCGTGCCACCTCAGCAGCCTGCCAGCGTACAAGGCACTGACTGTCTCGCCGGCCCGTACGCGTGTCGAAGCAGGGCGAGGCGGCAACAAAGTGAAGGGGACACCTAAGGGGAGCATTAAATGCATCTTGTTCCGTAATGGCTAAGCGATAAGCTTAGCCATCATACACCGATGCCACCTCCTGTTGTGCCACTGTGGCGATCCCCTTGACTATAAAAGGAGGCCCGAAGCATCCAGGAGAGGGATTCGGACCCTTGGACAAGTTACACTCATCGTAGCTAGCTCAAGAACTCCAACAACACTGATATACACATCAAAGTAGGACTAGGGTGTTACGCATCCTCGCGGCCCGAACCTGGGTAAACGACCCGTGTGCTTGTGCTGACTGCCGATCCCGCTCTTCTCACGACCCCGTGCCCTGCAACCGTAGTAGGGATTCTTGTGATACCATAGGTGTCGTTCCCACCGACAGAAACTCCTTGGCCGAGCTCACACGATGCTGACTCCGAGGGTTCAGAGCCTGCGTCTAGAGAAGAGTCCGGCTTCATGAAGATTTCCAGCGACACTGGTTCCTCCGGCTCTCCCGTACCGGGATTAGTGGCCACAGATAGTTCAGTGGGATCAGGAATCCCGTCTTTGGACATGGCGACACGCTCTGGATCTAAAGCCAGAGCAGAGGTTGGAGTCGTGAACCCTTGGAAGATCAAGTCTCCTTGGATATCAGCGACATAGTCTAGATTTCCAAAACTAATTTGGTGACCTGGGGCGTAGCTGTCGATCTTCTCTAGATGGCCAAGCGAGTTGGCCCGCAGTGCGAAGCCGCCGAACACAAAGATCTGGCCGGAGAGGTAAACCTCCTCCAGGGCAGCATTGTTGTAGATGATTGATGGAGCCATCGAACCTTTTGGCAACAACACAGCGGAACTCCCAATGAAAGCACCAATGTCGGTGTCAAAACTTGCGGATCTCGGGTAGGGGGTCCCAAGCTGTGCGTCTAAGGTCGATGGTAATAGGAGACGAGGGACACGATGTTACCCAGTTTCGGGCCCTCTTGATGGAGGTAATAATCTACTTCCTGCTTGATTGATCTTAATGAATATGAGTATTACAAGAGTTGATCTACCACGAGATCATAATGGCTAAACCCTGGAAGTCTAGCCTATATGATTATGATTCTACCCTACGGACTAAACCATCCAGTTTATATAGACATCGGAGGGGCCTAGGGTTGTACAGAGTTGGTTTAAAAAGGAAGGAATCTTCATATCCGAACGCCAAGCTTGCCATCCACACAAAGGAGAGTCCCATCCAGACACAGGAAGAAGTCTTCTGTCTTGTATCTTCATAGCCCATTAGTCCGGCCCATTTCACATAGTCCGGACGTCCGAGGACCCCTTAATCCAGGACTCCCTCAACCACCACCTCCTCCTCCTCTTCCACCTGAGCATCAGGCAGATCAAGATGGTGATCGGCTGCTTCCAAGTAGTCAGTAACATTGACATTCACAGCTTCACCATGATGAACCCACCTAGTATATGTGACTGACATCCCATACAAGTGTAGATGATTTTTCATAGTTGACTGGGGTCTTGTAACTGAATTCATACAACTGCTGCATGGGCAGAGCACATCTGATTTCGGACCACTGTACTCAGCTCTGATAAAGTTCATGAAGCTTTCAACCCCCTCGACATATGAAATGGAGAACCTTTGAGCAGAAGTTATCCAAGTCATGTCCATCTGTTAGACATACAAATTAGTTCTTCTACTAGATATTACATGAAAAACATATATGGTTTTTTATGAAGTCCAGAAAAAATACCTAGGTCGATGTCTAAAGCTATGGCTAGATATTTGGACGAGCAGATCTAAGTAACAAAATATATTTAAAGCTAATTTAGCAAATAGATTTGAGTGCTAAATTATGGCAGGCTGTTTCAATAGTCAATGACGCCGAGCACACAGCCATCGAACTATCGAAGGCCATCGCAACAACAAAGATCGAGTACAAAATGGTGTAGAGCTATTTCACCTAATAGATTGGCTACTAGACCATGGCAATCTACGTCACAATAAATATATTGCAGGATATTTTAGCAACTAATCGGGCTTGGCATGCCATCTCAGCTAAGCAGATTGAGTGTAGAACAAGGCAAGGAAGCTTCTTAAGCAGAGCATATTGACTGTAAACTACTTCGGCAAACAGTGAGATTAACAGCGTCTATCAGCTAACATTCAGTGCTACACCGACATGCACGGGGCCTCAGTCTAGAATGCGCGTACCATGGGAGAAGCTGACCGTCATGCATCTCCACACGAACATCGCCAGCGGTGCCGGCGCTGACCGCCGTGCGCCTCCACAAGAACGTCGCCAGCGGTGGCGGCGTGGCTAGAGGACGACAGTTTGCGAGAGCGTACTGTGGGAGCGAGAGGATTGTCGTGCGTCCCCTTGACGAACCGTGGCACCAACGTATCGGCGTGGCGGGAGGGTGACTTTGGTAGAGCGAATGGAGTGGAGGGGACGGGGGGAGGGGAGTTCGGGGAATATTATTGGCTAGTTTGCCGAAGTGCGGTTGAATTTGGGATTTGGGGGGAATATTTTTTTTGGGGTGAGGGATTTTCGCGCGGTGGGCGGGGGGAGTTTGGCGCATGGTCGGTTTCTCCAAGTGCATTCCCACGTGTCATTGAAGAGGCAAGCCAAAGCGCATTCCGTTCGCATGAGCCCTGTGCAAGACCGAACGTGTGTGGGGTGCAATGCGACTGCGACAGGGGTGCTGTGAGTGTACTGCCTTTCTTCCTTTTAAACTAGGTGCTTCGCCCCCTCAAAAAAATTGGTGCTTCACGGGATCCATCGATACTACTGCTAGTAATCCGGTAATCTCGACTAAAACGGCGCGGCCGGGTCTTTTCCCGCGTGACATGCTGGGAGGTTGGCTTAGTTGGGTTCTCTAGGACGAGTAATGCTACACCTACGTAATCCTAGTTACGTAATTAACTTAATGTGAAACGTGTGAGCTGTTGATTGTAGATTGGGGGGAGGGAGGGGCCCACCACCATGAAAATCAGGGAGGAGAGAGAGAGGCAATTTACGTTATCCCTTTCATAGGTTGCGGTAGATGTAGAAAGATGTGAAATGCGTGAATGTGTAGTGGATGTACTATTGGAGTGCCTAAGATAAATTGTGTATGTAGACCCTATGTGTTTATTTACTTCGCATGTTAGCTTTGTCTCGGTTCAATAAAAAGCGGAGCTGGTGATGATGGTGTGCCTGCCATCCTGCAATATAGGCCGTCCGATCTATACCTAACGGATAGGAAGGAAACTATGAAAATTTACCTGCACTCCTCCCCACAATTGCAGATAAGTCCTTCCCTCGTAAATCCTTTTCTCCCACAAGATCTTGATGTTCCATGAAATGCACGGGCATCTTGCTAGTACTCCTACAATCTACTATATTATTGTGGAAGTTCATATACACCGGCCGAGATTAATGCAAACACGGCAGATTTTCATTACATTTCGAAATTTTATAGGACAAAAAAATAAAAGAAACCCGACCCTAAACCTATCCTACGGCAGCGACCGACGTCCTCCATCTGCGATCTCCATGTACGGGGGCGGGGTTCAAGATGAAGGTGCGGTCTCCGGCGAGGAAGAGTAGAACATGGGAGACGGACCGGCCAGTTGGCACACCATGCCATGCCGCCTCCCATGCCTTACTCATCCTCGGAGGAGTCCCCGACCTCGACGGTGCCGGATGTTGGACAGCGACAAGTAGGACACGTGGTTGACGGTTCTCCCGTCGTCGGCCGCCAGCGTGGCCACCACTTGTGCGGTCGCGTCCGCATCCGGCTACACCGCTATTGCATCGCAGGCGACGACTAGAGCGAGGGCGACGACCTCGAGCTTCATCCTCGAAGACAAGCTCTCCCGCAGAGCATTCGCACTCGTGGTCATGGCGGATGTGGTGCCAGGTAGCAGGATGATGCTCTATGGTGTGGAGGTTAGCTGGGCATTGCCGCTTAAGTAGCGCATTCCAGTAAGGCCAAAGTGTCCAGGCACGTCATTAAGTCGCCGGAGTTGGTTCCTCGGGCACCGAGCCTCTTAACGACAACATACGGATGGATGGCATGAATGCAAGCAGCTGGCGCCGGCTGGGAACGCCCCGCGCGATGGTGCGAGGGACGAGGGTTTTGGTGTGCCAGGGTAGTCTGCTGCGGTCGTGGCAATGTTGGAGATGCCCTTTGCTCACATGCGACCCCACATGTCGTTGAAAAATCAAGACGACCTAGCATGGTCTTAGGTCCTGGGGATGTAGTTGGCCGCGCTACACCACTCCGCGGACATGTCGCGATGCGCGCGCACTTCAGCGCCCCGTGCATCCTCGATGAGCCAGGTGTTGATCTGTTGGTCATGCCACAGTGCTAACGCCACCCTCGGCACACTAAAACCGATCATGTCCAGCAACGATGAGCATGTCGCTCACTGCGGTCGCCCTGTCCAGAGGCGGTGTTGGAGCTACGCCACGTTGCTGGCCCCCACGACCCACATGAACGGTTGCTAGTGGTGAGGAGGTCGTGGGCCAGCTCCTCCATTGGACTAGTCTGTGCCATGTCGTCTCGACAGCTGTGCCCCACATGTCATTTTCCTGTTTTCCCAGCCATATTCGAACGTCAGTGCTCCGCGTTATGCATTAGGCACAGAACAGGTGGTTTTTGTGCCCTAGTTCAAATGTGGTACAATACCAAGTTGTTACCCTAGCCCCAAGTGTGGTGGTTTTGGGTACGGTACCACCCTTTTCCTTTTCAAGTAGTGAAGCGTAACACTTGATTAAGTAGCAAGATGCTGTGATAAATGTAGGTGTCTAACTGTTTGAAAGAATAATTGAGGTGTGCCCGGTCCGAGCCCGCATTTAGGGGTCTAACTTACCATGTTCCGATAGTAGTCACTATACTAGTCCCTGCGTACTCCCTCTGTTTTTATTTACTCCACATTTTAGCTTTGCTCAAAGTCAAACTTTGTAAACTTTGGCAAAGTTTATAGAGAGAAATAAGAACATATACAATAACAAATCAATACCATTAGATTCATTATTGAATATACTACTTTCAGATCATATATATTTGCTATTGTAAATGTTCATATTTCTACTCTTACTAGCAAGATGCCCGTGCGTTGCACGTAACATCAAGATGCATTTGTATGACTAGTTTATCTTGTGAGAGAAAAGGATGAACGAGGGAAGGCCTTATTTGGAAATCTGGAGAGGTGTGTGGGTACCTTTTTGCAAAATTGCCATAGTTTCCTTCCTATCCGTCAGATATAAATCGGACAGACTCTTATAAAAAACAGAGTTGGTGATGATGGTGTGCTTGCCATCCTGCAATATGGGCCGTCTGATTTATATCTGACGGATAGGAAGGAAACTATGGCAATTTTGCAAAAATATACCCACACCCCACTCCAAATTTTCAAATAAGGCCTTCCCTCATTCATCCTTTTCTCCCACAAGATAAACTACCCATACAAATTCATCTTGATGTTCCGTGCAACGCACAGGCATCTTGCTAGTGTATGTAGATAAAAAAGCAGAGTTGGTGATGATGGTGTGCCTGCCATCCTGCAATATAGGCCATCCGATCTATATCTAATGGATAGGAAGGAAACTATGACAATTTACCCGCACTCCTCTCCACATTTGCAGATAAGGCCTTCCCTCGTTCATCCTTTTCTCCCACAAGATCTTGATATTCCGTGCAAGGCATGAGCATCTTGCTAGTTTTCTATAAATTTGGTCAAATTTTATGAAGTTTGACTTCAGTCAAACCTAATATGCAGAGTAAATAAAAACAGAGGGAGTATCTTACTCCGTGACCAAGATGGAAGGGAAAACGAGACAACTTATTGTTTATTTGGGCCATTCAAGTACAATTTGATAACCCACAAGTATAAGGGATCGCAAAAGTTTTCGAGGGTAGAGTATTCAACCCACATTTATTGATTCGGCACAAGGGGCGCCAATGAATATTCTTAAGTATTACCAGTTGACTTGTCAACTCAACCATACTTGGATAACTTAATATCTGCAGCAAAGTATTTAGTAGCAAAGTAGTATGGAAGTAACGGTAATAGTAGCAAAAGTAACAGTAGCCGTTTTGTAGTAATTGTAACAGTGGCAATGGTAAAGTAAATAAGCAGAGAGCAATATATGAAAAGCTCATAGGCATTGGATTAGTGATGGATAATTATGTCGGATGCGATTCCTCATGTAATAGTTATAACATAGGGTGACACAGAACTAGATCCAGTTCATCAATGTAATGTAGGCATGTATTCCGACTATAGTCATACATGCTTAGGGAAAAGAACTTGCATGACATCTTTTGTCCTACCCTCCCGTGGCAGCGGGGTCCTATTTGAAACTAAGAGATATTAAAGCCTCCTTTTAATAGAGTACCGGACCAAAGCATTAACACTTAGTGAATACATGAACTCCTCAAACTACGGTCATCACCAGTAAGTATCCCGATTATGTCACTTCGGGGTTAACGGATCATAACACATAATAGGTGACTATAGACTTGCAAGATAGGATCAAGAACTCACATATATTCATGAAAACATAATAGGTTCAGATCTAAAATCATGGCACTCGGGCCCTAGTGACAAGCATTAAGCATAGCAAAGTCATAGCAACATCAATCTCAGAACATAACAGATACTAGGGATCAAACCCTAACAAAACTAACTCGATTACATGGTAAATCTCATCCAACCCATCACCGTTCAGCAAGCCTACGATGGAATTACTCACGCACGGCAGTGAGCATCATGAAACTGGTGATGGAGGATGGTTGATGATGACGACGGTGATGAATCCCCCTCTCCGGAGCCCCGAACGGACTCCAGATCAGCCCTCCTGAGAGAGTTTAGGGCTTGGCGGCGGCTCCATATCAAAAAACGCGATGAATCCTTCTCTTTGATTTTTTTCTCCCCGAACGTGAATATATGGAGTTGGAGTTGAGGTCGGTGGAGCTTCAGGGGGCCCACGAGGCAGGGGGCATGCCCCCACCCTCGTGGACAGAGTGTGCCCCCCTGACGTTGATTCTTTTGCTAGTATTTTTTATTAATTCCAAAAAGTTGCTCCGTGGATTTTCAGGTCATTCCGAGAAATTTTATTTATGCACAAAAATAACACCATGGTAGTTCTGCTGAAAACAACGTCAGTCCGAGTTAGTTCCATTCAAATCAGGCAAGTTAGTGTCCAAAACAAGGGCAAAAGTGTTTGGAAAAGTAGATACGACGGAGACGTACCAACTCCCCCAAGCTTAAACCTTTGCTTGTACTCAAGCAATTCAGTTGACAAACTGAAAGTGATAAAGAAAAACTTTTACAAACTCTGTTTGCTCTTGTTGTTGCAAATATGTAAAGCCAGCATTCAAGTTTTCAGCAAATATTATGAACTAACCACATTCACAATAACACTTAGGTCTCATTTTTACTCATATCAATGGCATACTCAACTAGCGAGCAATAATAATAAATCTTGGATGACAATACTTTCTCAAAACAATCATAATATGATATAACAAAATGGTATCTCGCTAGCCCTTTCCGAGACCGCAAAACATAAATGTAGAGCACCTCTGAAGATCAAGGACTGACTAAACATTGTAATTCATGGTAAAAGAGATCCAGTCATAGTCATATATACCCAATATAAATTAATAGCAATACATGCAAATGACAGCGGTGCTCTCCAGCGGGTGCTTTTTAATAAGAGGGTTATGACTCAACATAGAAGTAAATAGATAGGCCCTTCGCAGAGGCAAGCAGGGATTTCTAGAGGCGCCAGAGCTCAATTTTGAAATAGAGATAAATAATATTTTGAGCGGTATACTTTCATTGTCAACATAACAACCAAGAGATCTCAATATCTTCCATGCTACACACATTATAGGCGGTTCCCAAATGGAATGGTAAAGTTTATACTCCCCCTCCACCAACAAGCATCATTCCATGGCTTGCCCGGAACAACGGGTGCCTCCAACTAACAACAATCCTGGGGGGGGGGGGG
>NC_057795.1:283198376-283281192 GCF_018294505.1 Triticum aestivum | reverse complement strand
ATTTTATTTGAGCATGGGACTAGGCATCCCGGTGACCAACCATTTTCTCATGAATGAGGAGCGGAGTCCACTCCTCTTGAGAATAACTCGCCTAACATGGAAGATACAGACATCCCTAGTTGATACATGAGCTGTTCGAGCATACAAAACAAAATTTCATTTGAAGGTTTTGAGTTTGGCACATACAGATTTACTTGGAACGGCATGTAGATACCTCATATAGGAAGGTATGGTGGACTCATATGGAATATCTTTGGGGTTTATGGATTTTGGATGCACAAGCAGTATTCCCGCTTAGTACAAATGAAGGCTAGAAAGAGACTGGGAAGCGACCAACTAGAGAGCGACAACAATCATGAACATGCATTAAAATCAATCAACACTGAGTGCAAGCATGAGTAGGATATAATCCACCATGAACATAAATATCATGATCGCTATGTTGATTTTTTTTCAACTACATGTGTGAACATGGGCCATGTCAAGTCACTCGAATCATTCAAAGGAGGATACCACCCTATCATACCACATCATAACCATTTTAATAGCATGTTGGCACACAAGGTAAACCATTATAAACTCCTAGCTAATTAAGCATGGCATGAGCAACTATAATCTCTAATTGTCATTGCAAACATGTTTATTCATAATAGGTTGAATCAGGAAACGGTGAACTAATCATATTTACAAAAACAAGATAGGTCGAGTTCATACCAGCTTCTCTCATCTCAATCAGTCCATCATATATCATCATTATTGCCTTTCACTTGCACGACCGAATGGTGTGTATAATAATAATAGTGCACGTGCATTGGACTAAGCTGGAATCTGCAAGCATTCAATTCAAGGGAGAAGACAAGGTAATATGGGCTCTTGGTTAAATAAACAATAATGCATACGGGAGCCACTCAACATTTTCATCATGGTATTCTCCTTTTGACCCCCAAAGAAAAGAAAAGAAATAAAACTATTTACACGGGAAAGCTCCCAACAAGCAAAAGAAGAACGAGAAATCATTTTGGGTTTTCTTTTAATATTACTACTACAAGCATGGAAAGTGAACTAGCTAAAAGCTATAACTAATTTTTTTGGTTTTTCTTAAGGTTTATCAAACACACGAGAAGAAAGCTAGAAAAAGAAATTAAACTAGCATGGATAGTACAATGAAAAAGTATGAGCACCGACAACTAGAATGAGTGTGTGAACATAAATGTAATGTCGGTGAGAAATACGTACTCCCCCAAGCTTAGGCTTTTGGCCTAAGTTGGTCTATGCCCATGGATTATAGTTGTAGCTTGGGTTGTACCGAGATGCAACAGCTATTGCTTCCTGAGCTGCAGCTTGGAGGAAAGCTGCCTCCGTCCTCCTCTCGTACTCGTTCGCCTCCTCCCTGGTTATAACATATCTTCTTTTTGCCTGATAGTCAAAGGAAGCAGGAGCAGGGAGAGTTATGGACAGCGCGATGTCTGTCAAAGATTAGTCGATACTGGAGGATTTGTTCATTCCTCTCAAGAAACTGATGGTTAACCATGGTATTATAATCAAGATAAGCAGGAGGCAACTCCATATCCCCTTCATGTATGGGTATCTCAAGAAAATTAGCTACACGTGTTGCATAAATCCCACCAAACAAGTCTCCAATTAAACCATTATTATGCAACCTACGTGCAACGATGGCCCCCAGGTTATATTGTTTATCTCCTAACACCGCACTCCTGAGAACACTATGATCAGGAACACACATGTGACATGCCTCATCCTTACCATTTATGCATCTACCTATAAAGAGAGTAGAATAATGTATAGCAGGAAAATGAATGCTCCCTATGGTAGTATGTGCTATTTCTCTGGATTCCCCCACAGTGATACTAGCAAGAAAATCCTTAAATTCAGATTTGCGAGGTTCACTAGCACTACCCCATTGTGGGAGTTTACAAGCGGTAGTAAAATCTTCTAAGTCCATGGTATATGATTTATCATAAAGATCAAACAGGACATTGTGAGAATTGCGCGAAGATGTAAATTTAAACCTTCTCAGAAAGGAATCAGTTAAATGGTAGTATTGAGGGCACTTATCCTGCATGAAGTCCTCAAGATCAGCATTACCCACATATGCATCAAATTCATCCTTGATGTCTACTTTGACCATAAACTCCTCTGACGGTCATTCACAAGGACGCACGTAAGCTTCCCTCGGTGGTTCATCGTCCTGCTCACGTATTGCGAGCCTGGGTCCTTGCTTCCTTGAAGAACCGCCTTGGTACATTTTCCTAGACACATTTCTTTCTCTGAAAAATTTCTGAAAATTTTAGTGACTCAAAGTAAAAGTGAACCAAACTCAACAGAATTGATAGCAACTACTGCCACAAGTGCCGAGAGATTATATCATGCATTAGAACTACTTGGGACCATATAAATTTGACATGCAAGCTCAAGAACAGGGGCACCTAGGCAGCAAAATTTTGCAATGAATAAAGTACTAGAACAAAAACTAATTGGACCATTGGAGGAGTCACATAGCAAAGAACAATCCACCAATGCAGTTCTGTGAATGGAGCTTTGAGCAAGGAGATAAAAAATGGTAGCAAGATGAGCTAGAACTCGTGCTTGAGCTGGATAGTGATATTTTTGGGAGGAAGAAGAAGAGTGTGGGTGCAGGAATAAGTGGAGGGGGGCCACCATGGGCCCACGAGGCAGGGGGCGCCCCAGGAGGGTGGGCGCGCCCTGGACCCTCGTGGCCAGGTGCTTCCTCCCCTGCTGTGTTCTCAGTGCCATATATTCTCAAATGTTCCAGAAAAAATCATATTTAATTTTTAGGGCATTTGGAGAACTTTTATTTTTGGAGTATTTTTTTATTGCTTGGATAATTCAGAAAAAAGACAGAAAATATTATTTTTAATTTATTTAATATAAATAACAGAAAGTAAAAAGAGGGTACAAAAGGTTGTGCCTTCTAACTTCATCCATCTTATGCTCATCAAAAGGAATCCAGTAACAAGGTTGATCAAGTCTTGTTAACAGACTCATTCTGAATAACATGGAACTGGAGAAATTTTGAATAACACTAGGTTACCTCAACGGGGATCTGAACATCCCCAATAAGAAGAATATCATATTTCTTCTTGACAGTAGGAAGAGGAAATTCAAAACCTCCAATAATAATCGATGGAATTTTTCCAATAGAATTGATACTGTGAACTTGAGGTTGTTTCCTCAGTAAGTGTACCGTATGCTCATTACCATTAACATGAAAAGTGATATTGCCTTTGTTGCAATCAATAACAGCCCCTACAGTATTCAAAAAGGGTCTACCAAGGATAATCAACATACTATCGTCCTCGGGAATATCAAGAATAACAAAGTCTGTTAAGATAGTAACATTTGCAACCACAACAGGCACATCCTCACAAATACCAATAGGTATAGCGGTTGATTTATCGGCCATTTGCAAAGATATTTCAGTAGGTGTCAACTTATTCAATTCAAGTCTATGATATAAAGAGAGAGGCATAACACTAACACCGGCTCCAAGATCACATAAAGCAGTTTTAACATAGTTTCTTTTAATGGAGCATGGTATAGTTGGTACTCCAGGATCTCCTAGTTTCTTAGGTATTCCACCCTTAAAAGTATAATTAGCAAGCATGGTGGAAATTTCAGCTTCCGGTATCTTTCTTTTATTTGTAATAATATCTTTCATATACTTAGCATAAGGATTCACTTTAAGCATATCAATCAAATGCATATGCAAAAAGATAGGTCTAATCATTTTAGCAAAGCGCTCAAAATCCTCATCATCCTTTTTCTTGGATGGTTTAGGTGGAAAAGGCATGGGTTTCTGAACCCATGGTTCTCTTTCTTTACCGTGCTTCCTAGCAACAAAGTCTCTCTTATCATAATGTTGATTCTTTGATTGTGGGTTATCAAGATGAACAGCAAGTTCAATCTCTACATCATCATTATTGCTAGGTTGAGCATCAACATGAACATTATCATTAACATTATCACTAGGTTCATGTTCATCACTAGATTGTGTTTCAGCATCAGAAATAGAAATATCATTGGGGTTCTCAGGTGTATCTACAACAGGTTCACTGGAAGCATGCAAAGTCCTATCATTTTTCTTTTTCTTCTTTTTAGAAGGACTAGGTGCATCTAAATTATTTCTCTGAGAATCTTGCTCAATTCTCTTAGGGTGGCCCTCAGGATACAAAGGTTCCTGAGTCATTTTACCAGTTCTGGTTGCTACTCTAACAGCAAAGTCATGTTTATTATTATTCAATTCTTTGAGCAAATCATTTTGAGTTTGAAGTACTTGTTCTACTTGAGTGGTAACCATAGAAGCATGTTTACTAATGAGTTTAAGTTCACCCTTAACTCTAGACATATAATCACTCAAGTGTCCAATCATATAAGCATTACTTTTCAATTGTCTACCAACATAAGCATTGAAGTTTTCTTGTTTAGCCATAAAGTCATCAAATTCATCCAAGCATTGGCTAGAAAACTTTATCATATCTACAGAGAGAATTTACCTTTACTACCTGTGTTGGGTTATCAAGACCATGTATTTCTTCGGTAGGTGGTATATTAAGGCCATGTATTTCTTCAACAGGAGGTAAATTCTTAACATCTTCAGCTTTAATACCTTTTTTTCATAGATTTCTTTGCCTCTTGCATAGATTCTAGACTGAGAAATAGAACACCTCTTTTCTTCAGAGTTGGCTTAAGAGTTGGTTCAGGAAGTGTCCAATTGTTTTCATTAGTCAACATATTATTCAATAACAATTCAGCTTGATCGATTGTTCTTTCCCTCAAAACACAACCAACACAACTATCCAGGTGGTCTCTGGAAGCATCGGTTAGTCCATTATAAAAGATATCAAGTATTTCATTTTTCTTAAGAGGATGATCAGGCAAAGCATTAAGTAATCGGAGAAGCGCCCCCCAATCTTTTGGGAGACACTCTTCTTCAATTTGCACAAAATTATATATTTCCCTCAAGGCAGCTTGTTTCTTATGAGCAGGGAAATATTTAGCAGAGAAGTAATAAATCATATCCTGGGGACTACGCACACAACTAGGATCAAGAGAATTAAACCAAGTTTTAGCATCACCCTTTAATGAGAACAGGATATAGTAGTAGCAAGATTTCTCATCATTAGTGAACAGGGTGGCTATATCATTCAATTTAGTAAGATGTGCCACAACAGTTTCAGATTCATTGCCATAAAAAGGATCAGATTCAACCAAAGTAATTATCTCAGGATCGATAGAGAAATCATAATCCTTATCAGTAACACAGATAGGTGAAGTAGCAAAAGCAGGGTCATATTTCATTCTAGCATTCAGAGACTTTTATTTCAGCTTAGCTAATAATTTCTTAAGATCAGATCTATCAGTGCAAGCAAGAAAATCTCTAGCAGTTTCTTAATCCATAACATAACCCTCGGGCACAACAGGCAATTCATATTTAGGGGGAGAATCTTCATCATCACTTTCATCAATACTATCAGTTTCAATAATTTCATTCTCTCTAGCCCTAGCAAGTTGTTCATCAAGAAATTCACCTAATGGCATAGTAGCATCAAGCATAGAAGTAGTTTCATCATAAGTATCATGCATAGTAGAAGTGGCATCATCAATAACATGCGACATATCAGAATTAATAGCAGAAGTAGGTTTAGGTGTCGCAAGCTTACTCATAACAGAAGGAGAATCAAGTGCAGAGCTAGATGGCAGTTCCTTACCTCCCCTCGTAGTTGAGGGATAAATCTTAGTTCTTTCGTCTTTCAAGTTCCTCATAGTGATGAGCAGATATAAATCCCAAGTACTCAAAGAATAGAGCTATGCTCCCCGGCAATGGTGCTAGAAAATAGTCTTGATAACCCACAAGTATAAGGGATCGCAACAGTTTTCGAGGGTAGAGTATTCAACCCAAATTTATTGATTCGACACAAGGGGAGCCAAAGATATTCTCAAGTATTCGCAGTTGAGTTGTAAATTCAACCACACCTGGATAACTTAATATCTGCAGCAAAGTATTTAGTAGCAAAGTAGTATGGAAGTAACGGTAACAGTAGCAAAAGTAACGGTCGCAATTTTGTAGTAATTGTAATAGTGGCAACGGTAAAGTAAATAAGCAAAGAGAAATATGTGAAAAGCTCATAGGCATTGGATCGGTGATGGATAATTATGTCGGATGCGATTCCTCATGTAATAGTTATAACATAGGGTGACACAGAACTAGCTCTAGTTCATCAATGTAATGTAGGCATGTGTTTCGAATATAGTCATACATGCTTAGGGAAAAGAACTTGCATGACATTTTTTATGCTACCCTCCCGTGGCAGCAGGGTCCTATTGGAAACTAAGGGATATTAAGGCCTCCTTTTAATAGAGTACCGGACCAAAGCATTAACACTTACTGAATACATGAACTCCTCAAACTACGATCATCACCGGTAAGTATCCCGATTATTGTCACTTCGGGGTTAATGGATCATAACACATAATAGGTGACTACAGACTTGCAAGATAGGATCAAGAACTCACATATATTCATGAAAACATAATAGGTTCAGATCTGAAATCATGGCACTCGGGCCCTAGTGACAAGCATTAAGCATAGCAAAGTCATAGCAAAATTAATCTCAGAACATAATGGATACTAGGGATCAAACCCTAACAAAACTAACTCGATTACATGGTAAATCTCATCCAACCCATCACCGTCCAGCAAGCCTATGATGGAATTACTTATGCACGGTGGTGATCATCATGAAATTGGTGATGGAGGATGGTTGATGATGATGACAGTGACAAATGCCCCTCTCCGGAGCCCTGAACAGACTCCAGATCAGCCCTCCCAAGAGAGTTTAGGGCTTGGCGGCGGCTCCATATCGTAAAATGCAATGAATCCTTCTCTCTGATTGTTTCTCCCCGAACGTGAATATATGGAGTTGGAGTTGAGGTCGGTGGAGCTTCAGGGGGCCCATGAGGCAGGGGGCGCACCCTAGGGGGGCGCCCCCACCCTCGTGGACAGGGTGTGGGCCTCCTGATGTTGATTCTTTCGCAAGTATTTTTTATTAATTCCAAAAAGTTGCTCCGTGCATTTTCAGGTCATTCCGAGAACTTTTATGTCTGCACAAAAATAACACCATCGCAGTTCTGCTGAAAACACCGTTAGTCTAGGTTAGTTCCATTCAAATCATGCAAGTTAGAGTCCAAAACAAGGGCAAAAGTGTTTGGAAAAGTAGATACGACGGAGACGTATCATAATCATGTGGCATTGCTTATTTCTCATTCCTCCCCAACTCTCTTCTCCATCGACCATGCCGCCCTCCAGTCGAGTCCATCCTCCCGCATGCTCATTTGAATATTCCGTCGAGTATAATTCGCATGTGGGCCTAGACCATGCTTGTATTTCCAATGTCGTAATTTGTCCGACATGCATACAAACTAACGGTTCGTTTAAAGTTTCACTTTGCCTCCACTACGTGTCGCTTCCCATCTTAGTTTTGACATCCCATTCGGTTCATGCCCCGACACATCTTGACGACATCGATTGATGTTGAGAGTTCAATTTTGTGTCGTGCAAGGAGATAAAGGTTTGGTCTGTTTCTATGATAGAAATGACCCGCGGGGGGCGGTCTATGGGGATCAGAGGGACTATATTGTACGTTCATAAGCGAAACGAATGTATTGTACCAACCCTAGTCCTCTTTCAGTCGATCTCCAGACCCCGAGATGAAATCGAGAGAAAATGAGTGGGTGCATGTGTGATACCTAAGGCGGATTCAAAATTTTGAACCGGTGATCATAGCATCCGCAAATCATATATAAAGGGTATTCAATGTTTGTTTCGCTTTTGAACATACAATATACCCCCTCCTATCCTTTCTAGTTTACATATAAGTTTTATGTGTAGTCAAAGTATCTCTACTTTGATCAAACTTACAGAAAAAAGTATCAACATTCAACAACGCCCAATCAATATTGTTAGATTCGTACGTACTCCTAGATTTGTATTCAAACAGAGATGGTTTCTCAATTTGTTTTCAACCACGTGAATGTGCTTGTTCTCGCGCATGATCTTCCTACTAGGATTTCACCACATATAGCCAGTCCAATAGTAACTTTTTTAAGCTCCCTGTCCAATAGTACTAGTGGAGTACTGACAACATCTGTAGTAGAGTATGCAGCACTCATAGTACTACCTCCTTCCATTTATATAGGGCCTAAGAGCAAGTCTAATAAGGCCTAGTCATCAGGCTATAAGACTTGTCATGTCATTAAAATCCTACTTGGAGGAGTGAGAAGAGAGGAGAGAGAGTGAAGCAGGCTCTTATTCTACAGCCCGGCTATAACACATAGATAAAGAAAAAAATAGTATGCATGCAACTCTCTTCCAATCATATACCTTGCTCATGCAAATATTAAATGCTTAGAGCCAACTTAATAGCCATTCTAAGAGCCAACTTACATGGCACTTTTGCCTATGTGGAGGAGAGAGATGTGAAAAAGTAAGGGGAGTGAGCCCTCATGCAAGAGCCTAGCTATATACACATTCCTAGGTAACTAAAATAAATATGAAGAAAGAGATAGAGAGGAGATGGAAAAAAGTACTAATACAATAGCCAACCTTATATTTTTTTTTTGGAGGAAATAGGCAACCTTATAGTCCACACTATTGTATCAGTGCATATAGTTGATGGCTATAGATGACATGGCAGTTCCTTATAGCCATCGGCTGGCTATATTATTAACCATGCTCTAATGCGTTTTTCAAAACTGCCTTTGACTATTGACAAGATTAATAGTACATGAGATGTATAATGTGTAAGTTGCATGTCATATATTATTACTCTAACATTTGGTCAAAGTTAGCCTCGAAAAACACAATAGGCCCTATAGATGGAAGGAGGGAGTAGTAGTGGAAGTGGATCCTCTGACGTAGATATCCATGCCTTACCCTCCCTTTCGGTCACTTACTGGAAGACCCCATGCTTGCTAGGCCCCGCATGTCAGTTAATGGTTTCGGCCACGTCAGGGGATCCTCATCCGTAGTATACTCCCTCTGTTTTTATTTACTCCGCATAAAACGGAGGGAGTGGTAGTATAAATGACGCGGGCGGGGGAGGGGGAGGGACATCGGTTTGCTCTCAACTGCGGTCCCACAAGTGAGTGAAAATGCAAGACGAAGCGCGTTCCATTCGGTGAGCGACGTGGACGGTCCAGCGTGCAGGGGTGCAACGTGAACGCGACAAGAGCGATGTATAGTCAAAACCGATTGACCGGTCATTGCTGTAACCACTATTCACACCACAACCTTTGCTGCTCGGCCTACGCCAGCCACTGCCCAAAACCAAACCTCCTCTCTAGCATCCCCCACCTTTCGATCCCCTAGCCCACATCAAGCTTCCCCTAGTTCGCCGAAAAGCCATGGTGCACTGCAAGATCACGTACTATGAGATGCTGACGCCGGAGCGCCGCGCAGAAATCGTTGCGGCGGTCCGCGCCATAGACCTCCGTTCCCAAGCTCGCTTTGCGGCGGGCCAATCCCCGAGTTTTCTGGAGCCAAGCTACAAGGAGGAGGAAGTCGATCCAATGTTCATGGCGGAGGTCGCGGCGCAGAAGGTCCCCGATGGGTATGAGACTATGGACGTCGACTTCCTGCTAGTGTCCGGGTCCCCCTGGTGCAGGCGGACTAGCGGTTCAACCTGGCGATACTAAAGGAGGACCGGGAGGCAGAGGCTCAACTCGACGCGGAGCGCGCGCATGCCGCTGCCATTGAGACTCTCCTGCAGGCAAAACCGGATGTCATGGATGTTAACCGGGCGGTGGAGGCTCAACTTGACGCGGAGCACGCGGATGCCGCTGGCATCAAGGCCCTCCTGCAGGCGGAACCGGATGTCCTGTACTTGAACTGGGCGGCGGAGGCTCAACTCGACATGGAGCACGCGGAAGCCACTGCCATCGAGGCCCTCCTGCGGGCGAACCGGACGTCCTGGAATTGAACCAGGCGGCGGAGGCTCAACTTGACGCGGAGCGCACGGATGCCGCTGCCATCGAGGCCCTCCTACAGGCGAAACTAGACGTCCTGGACTTGAACCGGGCGGTGCTCTCGTCCGTGCAGAGCGCCCGCACACTCCGCGTGAACGAGTAGCTGGAGGCCAAGGACAACCATGGTTCAGAAACACACGTCGGCAGCTACGGCTAGTTCGCCCCGGCAGCCAAAGACGATGAGGCCATCTCGTTCCACGAGCAGTGATAGTTTTTCTTTATGTTGTTGTTTTTAGGGATCTTTTGCTGTGTAAAAACATATATTGTTATGCAAGTCACCTGACTTTCATCATATGGGTCAGTCTACCATTCCAGGCGGTTGGATGAATATCCTACGTCTCCTAACCCTTCTTCCTCACCTCTTCTTCTTCCCCAATAGACCACCGCACGGGCCATACGGATCCTCCCGAACATGCGGTTGGATAAACATATTGTATGAATGAAAATTATGTGTCAGCGGTAGGATGGTTGAGTTTGGTTTATTCACATGCGGTAGCACATGTCAGTGAGGGTGTGTTCCCTTGGTTGGGTTTGCAGCGTGCAGGAGCGACTGTGTGAGGGTGCGGAGTGACCGCGGCGTGCAGGAGCGACTATGTGAGGGTGCGGTGCGCCCGCGATAGTCGTGCGCAAGTGTACCTCCTTTTCATTTTGAAAACTTTAGGGAAGCTTGGCAAAAATGTGTAGCAAAGTATGGCAATGCAAGGCCTAGACCCAAACAGGATTCAAGTACGTACGTACTAGGAGTACTAGTGTTAAAAAAGAAAGGCGAGGTTTTCCTTCGCGGGATTAACCGATACAAATCCTTGTTTCACGTGTAAATTAATGCGTATTTTTTTCTCCAAAGCCCAAAGAGCTAACCATCTTACACCTCATCACTTGATTAATGCAGCACCATGCAAACCAACCTTCTCACTTCCGCATGCATGCAAGGGTATATTAATGTCCTTGGTTGCTAGTATGAGGCAAACCCCATCAGTTTTGCCTCGATTAGTGTTAGTGGCCTTTTGCAAATTGTAATTTTGATATACTGGCCTTATGTACAAAAAAGTGGAGGTAGTAACTATTTGACTTCCTTCCCCATTGTGGTGACATCGACGATATCTCGTACGTTGTGGTTTGCCGAAGTGCGTTCGACGGAGAACACCATTGAGGGAGACCATGGTAAGTCGTTCACAAGTGCCGCCCGCAAGCCGAGACAACCGCCTTATTTGCATCCAGGAAGTCTATTGAACCAAAGGACGCGTAAATGTACTAGTAGTACTAGTACACAATAGCATCATCCGTCTAGCTTTGTGCGGTGAGGTGGTTTCTCGAAGAAGATGATGGAGAAGCAGAGTCAGCGAAGAGTGAAATGATGGTTGCTTCATCCGTGCTTTGTGATTTGACGCCTCACTGCTTTGTGATTTGTGATAGAAGGGACAGGGGAGTAGACTCTGTGCTCTATACTGTACATGCGTCCAAGCACGGGAGAAAGAGGAGAGACGTTGCATTTTTCTATTCCTTATATCAATCAATCAGGGAGCTTTGATTCCATCTTTTTGGCTTTGGCAACACCGTCCACAATGGTTCCCGTCGATGTCAAAAGCTATTTTCACATTTGGCTACACATTGTGGATGCCCTTAACCATACCACTTGGTTTTGCTCCTGTGTGCTATCTATACAAATCTTAATTATATTGATCTAAAAAATTATGGGATCAAGATTACTAAAAAGGATGTGATTTTGCTGCACGGATGGCGGGGGAGGTTTCTTATTTTTAGAGGACATTGGCCTAGCATTTTGCTAACATGCGGTCCCATGTCTCAGTGCTTTACCAAGGCGATCCGCATCCCACATGAGGCAGAACAACGGCAGAAGCAACACATGGTTAACTTGAAGAAGACGAGGGAGAAGCGGATTCAGCAACGAGTGAAATGATGGTTGCTTCATCCCTCCAACTTATTTTTTTAGCATTATTACTTCGGCCCTCCAACTTAACTGCGGGAAAGGTGCAGCTTTGTGATTTCACGCCTCATTGCTCATTACTACGCCGGCGCCATGACTGGGGTGCTTCACCCCTGCTGCTCTGCACTGTATTTTGGTATGGCACGTGGATCCAGTAGCTTGATGTCCCACATGTCGGCGAAAAGGACTAGAAAATTTATGAAAGCGAACGCTCCACTCGTACGACGGAGGAGTACACGACACGGCGGCCCAGTGAACTGTCACTTGTACTGTATAGTACTATAGTTTTGATGTTTCGAACGACCCATCGATACAAACCCAATTAAACAGGAAAGGGCGGGATTTTTCCCGCGCGGTAGATGATACTGGCCATACATTTGAAAGGAAATTTTAATGTATGCAAACTAAATAATTAAGTAACAATATGATATCTATTAAAACTAAAAACACATATGATTTATTGTGTTAGAGTGTAGTAGTAGTGTTGTATTGCATAGTTGTTAGATGTAACATGTGAGAACGTGTAGAGATGTAGTTTTGCAGGGCCTACAGAGAGAAAAGTGTAAGACGGTCACCGAACTTCAGATTACGCTCATTATGGTCACTATATACGTTTTGCGGTGATTATATGGTCACTTGCTCACCGTTCAGCATCGGATTGCACTCTGTTGATCGGCCAAATAGTCTGCATGGCACTGTGTTGACTAGTTAAATTGACCACATTCCTTGTGGGTCCCACCTGTCAGTTCGCATAGGAAAAAGGTCAGATAAACACAAATTTATGCAGGCGCGACAAGACTCCAACTCGTGAGCGGGAATCACCTGGTTGTGTATGTGTCTGTCAGGGCCTGATGTGTGCACATGCACGTGTAGGTTGAGCACTTCAGCGTGAGAGGGTGTGTTGGTCGTGTGGTGTGTGCATGCATGCGTGCGTGTGTGCGTGTGAGTGTTGCATGCATGCGTGGCTGCGTGTGTATGTGTGAGTGTTGCGTGCGTGCGTGGCTGCATGTGTCCGTGTGAGTGTTGCGTGCATGCAGTTCGTGTGCATGCGGGCGTGTGTGTACAATCACCACACCAGCTCCTGTGTGTTAAAACAGACGGCTAAGCATACCAATACAAGGCCACGTTGTCCGCTGTGCCTGCAGTCATGACTTCGAACCACCGTCCAATATTTTTATGTCGTTTGTTTTCATTCTTACTAGCAAGATGCCCGTGTGTTGCACGTAACATCAAGATGCATTCGTATGACTAGTTTATGTTGTGGAAGAAAAGGATGAACGAGGGAAGGCCTTATTTGCAAATGTGGAGAGGTGTGTGGGTGCCTTTTTGCAAAATTGCCATAGTTTCCTTCCTATCCCTCTGATATAAATCGGACGGCCTATATTGCAGGATGGCAGGCACACCATCATCACCAACTCTATTTTTTATAAGAGTGTAGAGTAGATACAAGCCGACAGGTGGGCCCAATGATAGTGAGATAATGTGATGCAACACTAGAGGTGCCACGCGGAGCGTTTAACTGGTCAACTAGTCGTGTCTTGAGCAAATACAGAGCTGTATGATGAGCCCGTGACTGTATAATAACCACAAAACGTAAATGGTGACCGTAATGAGTGGATTCTGAAGTCCAATGTACGTAGCGTTCTTTTGCTTCAAATACAATGATCGTCACTGTATATATTGCGAGAGAAAGATGAAACATGCGTGAATGTGCTGGGGGCTTACTTTTAGAGGACCTGGAGATAGTTTGTGTGTGTATGTGAAAGGGGCGTAGAGGGGGTGTGTGCGATGGAGAGAGAGATGCTCTTTTTTTCTCTTTATTATGACTAACTTTATATATAGTATAAACATATAAAAATTCATAGTGCGGAATAAATATCATTGTGGGCACCATGCAATGCAAATTAACGTTCATACTCCTCCATATAACTTTGTAATGTTGTTTATATGTAGAAATTCTGAAATAATTTTTTGGCCACACTTTATTCAAAAGGAATGTTGTATGCGAAATAAACATGAAGAGAGGGCTTTTTAGATCAATGGGGTACATGATGTAATATGTGTGAATGTGTAGTTGATGTATTTGGCAGGGCCTAGAGAGGTATGTGTGTGTATTACATATTCGAGAGAGGCATGGATAGAGGGGTTGGCGGGGGGAAGGGGTGTGGGAGAGATAGCACGAGAAATGAGAGAGGTCTAGAGAGAGAGACAAATATGATGTCACGGCGAGAGATTCCCTTGAGTATGTATATGCAAGGGGGAGGGGATAGAGGCACGAGGAGAATTTTTTTTTGTGTGTTTTCTGTGTTGGTATGTGTGGGTGTGAGAAGATAACGAGACCTAGGGGCAGAGGGTGTGTCACCGCGTGAGGTCCGGTGGGTCGAGGTGAGGGCCTTGGTTCGGTTCCATCCTGCGCCACATTGGTCGGCCCCTGACGCATTTAGGGATACCCATGGATGACTAGTCGTACAAGACAAAGATAGCAGAATCATGAAGGACTCTGTGTCCATTGACAAAGCAGGCTAGGATTTGTAACCCTAGGTCCTCGGACTAAGGTAACCCCTTATCTCTGATATTACTATTCATCCAACCTAACTTTAAGGGGCATCCTACAAAGTGCTCTGCTAGAATCATACTCGTCGATTAGGAAGAGAGGTGTGAGACAATGCGTGAGAGACAGGCATAAAGATAATGTGCGTACAGGAGACACGTAGGCAGGTCTATGTGTAAGTGCATCTAGTGCCCCTTAGTGATTTTGGTGTATTGAAGACTTATAGGTTAAGGGACTAATATGTTTGTGAGTGTACACAGGCTCTATAAGTCAATGAGGAGTTTGATATTTATAGTGAAAGTCGAACCCTAAAAATGATTGCCTTCACCTCAAGACTTTGGTTCTCCTGAAGACTTTGAAAGTGAAGAAATTGGTGTGACCTTGAAGACTTCGATATTCATGCGAGGAATCTGAAGCGTGAAGACTTTGTTTTCATAGTTTCATTTTATTCTTCTTGAGTCATAGGAAACACCGCACTGTTAAATGGGGTCGAGGTAATACTAAGGAAACAGATTCCCAAGTGATGCTCATCTCAAAATCCTACACCTACCCAATCCTTTGAGTGAAGCCATTGGAAATCTCATATCAGTTCAGTCAATTTCTTCAGTGACAGAGAGGAAGATCTGCTGGTCTCTGAGGAATTTGTTCTGACTAAGAAGTTAGGAATTCGCCAATGTGAATTGCCTACACAGTGAGGAACATGATAGCCCTGAGGAATTCGAACCTCAAATCCGACCTTTGCGGTGCCACACGCAGCTGTCCCAAAATATTCTACCACCTAACGGTCATATCAGACAAGGGCATTTATGTCTTATCATGTCGGGCTGCTCCCTAGGCTATAAATAGCCGCCCCCTACAACCACTAGCTGGTTGGCTGCTCCGAGAGAAACTGACACTTGTCATTTGAGAGCATCCCATTCCTCCGAGGACTTTGAGCGAAAATCATCAAGTGAGGAAAACCCAAACCTACAAACCCCAAAGTGATTGAGCATCACTGAAGAGATTGTTCCTGTGTGGAACCGACGCTTGTTACCTTAGAGGACTGTGTATCCTCTAGACGATTAGGCGTCATGGTCTGAGCATCCAGGAGGAATTGTGGATTGCCGAGTGACCAAGTCTATGAATGTTTGGAAGTCACCTGTGAAGACTTACCACTATTGTTGGGTGAGGTCTATGTGATCTTAGATCAAGTAGAATATGGTGAGGACTGTGTGTCCGGGACTGTGGGTCCTCGAGTTTAAATACTCAGCTGCTCCAACCAGACGTAGAACTGTCACAGGAGTTGGAACTGGTCTACCAAATCATTGTCTTCACCAAGCCAACTGGTTCTATTTCCTCAACCCTTTCATTTCCTCGGTTATGTGTTGATGAACCTGATTATTACTGTTTGAAGACTTTGACTGAAGACTCTCTCTAATTCCTCAATCCTATTTCTTCAGTCTATTTGTCTTCATTCTGCTTATCCTGTGTTTACGCTTTCTGTACTTTGTGTTTGTCTTTCATTTCATCATGATAACTATGTTGTTGCTCTGTTATGCTTAGACCTGAGTACTTATTCCGCTGCAAGTAGTTCTTCACTTAGGAATTTCCTCACCCTGAAATTCCTCAGTGAAGAATTCTTAAAAATCTCCTATTCACCCCTCCTCTAGTCGACGTAACGCACTTTCAATTGGTATCACAGCAAGGTACTCCCTTGTTCTGTGTGATTTTGGTTTAACCTCCTGGAGTTTTAGTTATCTCGACTGTAGGAATGAGGAGTGTGTCTTGACCCATCTTTGACGGTCATGAGTATCCCAAGTGGAAGGCCATGATGAAGAAGCGACTCATGGCGATGAACAGCGAACTGTGGACTGTCACTGAGATTGGTCTTACCGATCTATGTAAGATGGAGGAGGCTGATGACATTCGCAAGTACACTCTACTCAACCTCACACCGAAGGATGTCATCTTCTCCTGTTTGTCCCAAAATTAGTTCAGGAACATCGTGCATCTCAACCATGCGAAGCTAATCTAGGACCGACTCTCTGAGGTCTACGAAGGCCATCGTACTCGTCATGATCCTTGGTTTGAGGATTTCAAGTAATCACTCAAGGAGATGACTTTCGCACCTGAATCATCATCCTCTTCACCATGCCTTATGGCAAGGGTTACCAAGGTAACAAAATGCTACCTTTCCGAATCTAGTGATGATGAATCAGGTGATGATTTTGGACCTAGCTATGTCAAACTTGCTTCCCTTGCCACTAAACAACAAAGAGCTTTTGAAAAAGTTCAAAACATGCTAGATGAAAGCAATGATATGTTGGGTGAGGAATTGGATCGAACTAAGGCTTTGACAGATAGTCTTCAAAACCTTTAGTCAAAGCTTGACAACCTTCAAAATCATCATAACACACTCTTATCTGATCATGAAAAGCTTTCTTATGAATTTCTTCAGAGAAAGCAAGATCTTGAGAAGTTAAAAGCGAGTTATGAAGACCTTCAGAAGGAAAACGATTCATTGCTTGCTCAACAGATCAGTTCCGCTCAGGAAGAATTTATTCCACCATGTCTTAAATGCATTGAGCGCGAATCTGCTAATTCATCACCTGAATGTTCAAATGCTTCTATTGCTGCAAATTCTTCAAATGTCTCTGTGGTTACAAATTCCTCATCTGAGGACACCACATGTATCACTGACGATAATGCAGGGCTGAAGGAATTGTATGTGACAGGCATTTACAAAAGCCTCAAAGGGCATCCGACTCTTTGTGATGTCCTCAAAAAGTAGATCTTGAACAGGAACCCTAGGAAAGAGGGTATTGCCTTTGAGAGGAAACTCAATGCTGATGGGACCTACTGAAAACCTGAGCAGTACCCCAAAACCTCATGGGTTGTTGTGAAAGGACCTCCTGTAGACCCATGCAATTTATCTGGATTTACTTCTGATTCTTCATATTCCTTTGATGAGTCATTTGACTCTAACTTTAAACTGTTCAAGAATCAGAACGGTGAGGTATTTGCTTGATATGTTGGAACTAACTGCGGGCGGTCCCCCCATGAAGAAAATCTGGGTTCCTAAAAGATGCCTTGAAAATCTTCAGGTGAATGTCATCATGACACCACCCATGAAGAATAGGAACCCCAGATCAAATTCTTCATATAGATCCAAGTCCTCATATGGACCAAATTCCTCACTTGGTTCAAATTCCTCATGCGGATCAAACTCCTCATATGAACATCATGGTGCTAACACTTCTGTCTCGTAGGGAAATTCTAAAGGCTATGAATATGTGCATTATTCTTCAAACCATTATGTTCATAAGTCCTCGAAGTATTTCTCTGCTTATTCATATGCTTATCCTAACCATTCTTCTATGAAACGAAGTGCACTGGCCTCTATGCCATCATTTTCTTATGGAGCTCACAGAGTGATGAACTCTTTGCCACCCCTCCAGATGTGAGTGGTGAAGAAAAAGAACTAATCTCTTATGTAGGGTCAGGTCTCCAGACGAACTTACTCGTTTGATGAATTTGCTGGAGACCTGAATGCGCTTGAAAGGACACAAGCTAATCATGAAGAAATGAATCATTCATTTCTCACATCCTCATATTGCTATATCTGTTACTGTTGACAAATTTGATATCATATTCTTTACTGATGAAGTATATGGGTTCGTAAGTTGCACTAATTCATCTGCAGGATGAACAACCCAAAGCTACTGAGTGGGTCCTCGATAGTGGATGTACAAATCACATGACTGGTGACAGGAGCTTGTTGATGGACACTGATTTGTCACCATATCATCTGAAGCATATCACCTACACTGACAAAGGCAAAAGCAAGGTATTGGGTCTGGGTAAGGTTGCAATTTCAAAAGATAAACACATGGACAAGGTCATGCTTGTTGAGTCCTTAGGATTCAATCTTATGTCTGTCTCAATGCTTTGTGATCTTGATATGGTTGTTGTCTTTGGCAAATTTCGCTGCCTTGTGCTAATGGAATCTGACAACTCCAAAGTCTTCGAAGGCTTTAGGGAAGGAGACTTGTATATTGCTGATTTCTCTGTAGGAACACAGCCTGCCACATGTCTACTTGCGGAAGCTTCAAAATGCTTGTTATGGCATCGACGACTTGGTCATGCTGGGACGAGGAACTTGCATACACTCGCGAAGAAGAAGCATGTCATTGGCATCGAGGGTGTCAAAATTCCTCAAAGAGCATCTTTGTGGGGCTTGTGAGGCTGGAAAGATCACCAAAGCCAAGCATCCCGCGAAGACTATCATACCACTTCTCGTCCTTTTGAATTACTTCATATGGATCTATTTGGCCCTACTCATTATGCCACGTTCACTAGTTCTGCATCTTTATATGGCTTTGTCATAGTTGATGACTACTCTCGTTACATATGGGTGCATATCATCACTTACAAAAATGAAGTGCAGGAAGTCTTCATACGATTTTCCTCAAGGGCTTCCACTAACTTCGGTGTGAAGATCAAGCATATCAGGAGTGATAATGGAACCGAGTTCAAGAACACTGGCCTTGATGAATATCTCGATATGCATGGTATTACTCACGAATTGTCTTCTCCTTATACTCCTCAGCAGAATGGCGTCGTGGAGCGCAAGAACAGGACTCTTGTTGAGATGGCCCACACTATGCTTGATGAATACAAGACACTTGACGCTTCTGGTCTGAAGTAATTGATACTGCATGCCACATCATCAACAGGGTATATCTTCATAAATTCTTCAAAAAGACCTCATATGAACTCCTCAATGACAAGAAACCCAATGTAAGTTATTTCAAAGTCTTCGATGCTAAATGCTGGATTAGAGATCCTCACCATCACTCTAAATTTGCACCAAAAGCACATGAGGGGTTTATGCTTGGTTGCGTAAAGGACTCGCACAACGTTGTTGAAACTGTAGATGTGCTGTTCAATGAAACTAATGGCTCACAAACAGAGCACCTACCTCATTTGCTAGATGAAATGTCACCTGAGGAATCCATCAAGTTCAAAGCTACTGAGGATGTCATCCCTACCAAAGAATCTGCTGAAGAAGTCATTCCTGATCGTGAAGAAAATCATACAGGTGCTGCTGAAGAAACTGGTCCTGAAGAAACTGCTGGGCCTAAGCAAATTCATCAACCCGCTCATCGTCGCATTGCTAACGAAGTGCAAGTCGAGAAGATCATCGATGACATTCGTGCACCAGGTCCCCTCACATGCTCAAAAGCTTCACATTTATCTAACTTTTGTGGGCATTTTGCTTTTGTCTCTATCACAGAGCCCACTAAAGTAGATGAAGCATTCATGGAATCTGAGTGGATTCAAGCCATGCAAGATGAATTGCATCAATTCGAGCTCAATAATGTGTGGGAGCTTGTCAAGCGACCAGACCCACGCAAGCACAACATCATCGGTACCAAATGGATCTACCACAACAAGCAAGATGAAGATGACCTCGTGGAGAGGAATAAGGCTCGTCTTGTAGCTCAAGGCTACGCACAGGTTCAAGGAATTGATTTTGATGAAACTTTTGCACCTGTTGCTAGAATTGAGGCTATTCGCATATTGCTTGCTTATGCTAACCATCATAATATCATCTTACAGCAAATGGATGTGAAAAGTGCATTCCTCAATGGTAAGCTTGAGGAAGAAGTATATGTTGCTCAACCACCAGGTTTTGAGGATCCAAAATTTCCAGATCACGTCTACAGACTCAACAAGGCCCTCTATGGCCTCAAGCAAGCACCTCGGGCATAGTATGACACATTGAAGGAAATCCTCATGAAGAAAGGCTTCAAACCCGGTTCACTTGACCCAACTCTTTTCACCAAATCATATGATGATGAATTATTCGTGTGCCAAATATATGTTGATGATATTATCTTTGGTTGTACAAACCAACGTTACAGTGATGAATTTGCCTATATGATGAGTGAAGAATATCAAATGTCTATGATGGGAGAATTGAAATTCTTCTTAGGTCTTCAGATTCGTCAACAATACAATGACATATTCATATCTCAGGAGAAATACCTCAAGGATGTGTTGAGAAAATTCGGCATGCAAGATTGCAAAGGCGTCAAAATTCCTATGCCCACAAATGGCCATATATGCACTGATGAAAATGGTAAAGACTTAGATCAAAATGATATCGCTCCATGGAAGGCTCTTTATTGTACCTATGTGCATCTAGGCCGGATATTATGCTTAGTGTTTGCATGTGTGCCCAATTTCAAACTACACCGAAGGAATCACACCATAAGGCTATGAAGCATATTCTTCGATATCTAGCTCACACACCAACACTTGGATTATGGTATCCCAAGGGCTCTTCCTTTGATCTCATTGGATATTCAGACTCTGACTATTCTGGTGATCGGGTGGACCGCAAGTCAACATCAGGCACATGTCATTTCCTCGGACGATCCTTGGTATGTTGGTCCTCGAAGAAGCAGAACTGCGTATCACTCTCCACTGCAGAAGCTGAGTACATTGTTGCTGGATCTTGTTGTGCTCAACTACTATGGATGAAGAAAACACTCAAGGACTATGGCATCAACGTGAAGAATGTGCCTCTCTACTGCGACAATGAGAGTGCTATCAAGATTGCTCACAACCCAGTTCAGCACTCAAAGACTAAGCACATCCAAATTCATCATCATTTTCTTCGTGACCTTGTGTTGAAGGGCGATATCTCCATCGACCACGCAAGTATTGAAGACCAGTTGGCCGATATCTTCACAAAGTCCTTGGATGAGAAGAGATTTAGCAAGTTGCGGTGTGAGCTAAATATCCTAGAATCTTCGAATGTTCTTTGAAAAGGACACACATCCTAACACTTATGCTGACTTGATGAATTAGATGTGCAACACATGAAGTAACGTTTTTCTTCAATCAATGAAGACTAACCCTCTAAGCGTGAAGAAATCAATGAAGAAATTGATTCTCAGAACCCTACGAGAATTTTACGCGGTGTCTAAATTAGCTTTCTTATACGGTGGGTTACGCCACCAACCAAAAGTTGAAAATCTTCAATTTGAGTTTTTCTTCATTTTTGAAATTCCTCAATTTTTCAAATCCTTCAACTTTGCATTGTCTTCACGCTTTCCATCGTTGTTCTTCATTTGACTATATATATATATATATTTGAGTTTATGTCCTCTACATCATTCACTTATTGCTAATTCTTCAAGTTGACTTTTTCTGCTAAGTGAATGTGATCGGACCCTTCCCCCTCTATGCTAAACTCAACCCAGTAAGTTCACAAATTCTTCATGTGCGTTCTATTTGAAACTCATTCAAATTCTTCACTGTGTCGTTGTCAGCTGAAGAAATTGCGAACGACACTTTAAAATATTCTTATCTGAATTTTCAGCTTTTGCCGCTCAAACCGTTACGCATTCCATGATATACTTATTTTTTCACCCACGATCTCACACGATCTCCACCTCTCAGTACGTGGGTGACACATGATGCGCGAATGAGAAGTGTCAGGGGCACGTTCATCCAAATTCTTCGGGCAAACAGTTTTTCACCTCATCTATAAATACCCCTTCCCTTCCTCATTTCACTTTTACTCCGCTCGACCCCACTCCCTCGCTCGAGCTTCTCAGGCTCTAGCACCGCTGCTACCTCCATCGTCGCCGGTGAGGAAGAGCTTCACTGCCTCAGCCTCGTCGCTGTCATACTCGCGCCGGCCGCGGAAATCTTCCCTCCTCCGCCGCAGTAGACGTCTTCCTCCGCCAAGTTAGGGCGTGGAAGATCCGAGCCAATGAACTTCTAAATCTACACCTCTTGTTCATCATGTTCTTCATCAAGGGTAACTAAAAGTTACTTTTACCGCATTTATTCTACTGATTATTTTCATCAAATCTTCAAAAGGTGTTTATCCTTCAACTCCACACTCTAAACACCTAGCACAAATCTTAAGTTCTTGATTTGTTTCTCTAAGTGATGTTTTTCTTCATGATTCCTCAATTGTGTAAATCTCACGATCCGCACAACTCTGGAACCTAAGACAAAGAACGCTTAGTGAAATTCTTCAAGACACATCGGGTCAATTTGCTTAAACTTGTTCAAGTTACAAAACCTTCTGAGAACGCATATGACCTCTCCAAATTCTTCGCACCTATACTTTGTTCACAAGTACACTTGTCTGCTGCTGAATCACTACGTTCTCATAAACTTAACTCATTTGCAGCGTTCCTCGAAGAAAAGCTGCATACTTCTTCAGAGAACTCAATTTTGCAAATTCCTCAGCTGAAGGAAATGGAAGATGGTTAAAGGCCTCAGAAAGGAGGAAAGAATCTTGAGGTTAATACTGCTTTTGAGATCCCGGCGGACATCTATGCAGGGTACTGCATGCCTGATGAGGCAACTCATGGCAAGGAGATGAAGAATGAGCGCAAAGTGCGCATTCAGAGGATAGAAAGAAGATGGGCAAGAGAGTGGAGGGAGTACATATATGTCACTCCCAAATACATGAAGAAATTCGCTCTTAACCCTCCGTGCCCAAGACCTCCTCTGGCACCTGGCTAATTGGCTGATCAAACAATCCTTAAACATGGTGAGGATTCTGCTGATGAGTGGGCCAGGTGGCAAGCTAAGTTGGCCAAGCAGGACAAAGAAGCAGTGAAGAAATTCAATGAGGATTCTGCCGCTGCCGCTGCCGCTGCTGAGGCTTCTTCAAGCAAGAAGGCTATGCCAAAGAAGCCAGGCAAGAAACCACCTTCCTCAAAAATGCCCTCACGGCCAAGTTCTTCTTCAATGCCCGCACGGCCAATCTCCTCATTGCCACCAAGGCAATTTCCTCAAGCTGCCCTAGATCCTCAACCTTCTCAAATTCCTCCGGTTTCAAAACCCTTAGCTCCTCCGGTAAAGTCCTCAGCACCTGTGCATCTCACCACGTGCCAAAGGACCACTGGCATATCAATTGCCTCAGGAGCTTCAGCAAGTTCTTCAGCTCACCCTTCATCAACCGGTCCCACTCTGATGAAGACCAAGGCCACTGCTGGACGAGGCACTAGACCAAGTCCTCACAAGAAGTAGGTGGTCTTTCAAACTCTATCTGATGATGAAGTTGATAATGATGAATGAGCTGATATCATCATGGACAAACAGCAGCGGGTCGCTAGAGCCAAAGGGAGTGTTGTGCCCCTTCTACTGGATCCGAAGAAAATCCTCGATTTCATCGATCTTTGGCACAAAGATCCCAATGCTCCAATGCCATAGTTGGGCCTCACTCCTGGATAAAATCATGTGGTTACGGCGTTCATTGCTGAAGAAAAGTGGAAGTATGAGCAAGCCCGAGTGGCTAAGAAAGTGCAGTACAAGAAGCAGCGCTATCTAAAGGACAATGTCCTCAGTCTTTCGCCTGATCACCTCATAGCACTGCAAGCTGAAATCAAGAAGCTCAGCGATGAATTCAATGCCTACAAGGCTGAATGGTAGGGTGCCAAAGTCAGATTTGTCAAGCTGGCGAAGAAATTCACTTCAAGTGATGCTGCTCCTGTGCACATTGATGTCACTCAGGCTGAAGCATCTGCTCAAGCCACTGAAGGAATTGCCACCACCGCTGATGAAAATCAGGCTGTTGAAGAAATTCCAGCCGATGAAGAAACAGCCACGGCATCCACAGTGTTGCGCCTGAAGAACCTGCAAGGCCAACTGAAGACTCTATTGCTGCACCTGAAGAAACTGCTCAAAACAGGCCAACTGCATCAGTTGGGCCTGAAGAAATTGATTCAACTCCCACTGCTCCGCATACACCAACACCAAGCCCAGTTCTTCCTTCTGCTCTGGAAGTGAAGAAAACCAAAGCTGCAGAGCATGCTGCTCTGAAGAAGAGGAAAGCATCAGCTGCCACAGAATCTTCGGCCTCCAAGAAGGCGAAGATTTTGACAAGTTCAATGGACAATCCCATTGATGTTGTTCCTCTTGCAAGCATGCCATCAAAGGAACTTGTTCCTTATGGTGAAGAATATCAGATTCCTGAAGATTCTGCTGAAGAAGATCCCTCTGCTGCTTCCACAGAGCAGATGGATGAAGAAATTGAAGTTGAGGCTTATACTTCAACTCCTCAGGTATCATCACCAACGCCTCAGTTTACTGCTAAAGAGGTCGGCATTGAAGAAATGGAAGTGGATGAGGATGTGGATATTGGATGCACCACTCCAATGATGAATGATGATTTTTGGGATAGCCAACAACCAAACTCTCATCTGTTCACACCTCTGCAACAAATTCCTCAGTCCCCAGCTCCAACTGAAGTTCAAATGGGCTCTGAAGAAATTCATGCCACCCCTTCCATTCATGAAGACATTCCAGCCACTAGTGCTGATGAAAATGCTACTGAAGAAATGGAGGCCTAGGCTGCCACTGATGCAGAAGATATTCCTCAGCTTGCGGCTCCAGAAATTGACATTCCAGAAGTTATTCTTTAGATCACTGACACTCCTCAGCCATAGCCGAAGAATCCATTCTCCAAAGTTCCAAAGTTCAAGGCTGATGCCTTCTTCAATGAGCATGTATTCTTCATGGATTACAATCCATATGATTCCGCTCACCTAAGGAGGAAGCGCTTCTGGACAGCTATCCAAGAAAATTTCTATTCTTCAGTGTTGTTCAACAAAAACAAATCCTTCGACCATGAGCATATTCCTCACGTGGATATGGAATCACTGCCTTGCTTTGCGCCAGTCCTCACTGCCATTCATGATGCTGGCCTGCTCAATTTCTGCACTGACTTATGTGATTGGAATGAAGAACTCATTCTTCAATTTTATGCAATGCTGCACATCACAGGCAATGCTGAAGATGTGAACTATTGGGTGTTGGACTGGATGATAGAGAACACACACTATAAGGCACCGACCACTGAATTGCTTTGTGCCAGGCCTGTCAGTCCTTCCCCAAAAGGTGCACGTCTCATATACTCTAAACCTGAGCTGTCGGATCATTTCATGCAAGTGCTGATGAAGCCATTGAAGCCTGGACAGGCCTCAAGGACCAAATTCCTCGTGAAGGAATTGCAATATGTGCCAAGGACAGTCTATCTCATTCTGACGAAGACATTGAGTCCAATCAAAGGCCACAACTCAAATGATGAAGAAGTCATTGGCATCATGAAGAATCTGCTTTTCAACATCATGCACGGCATTCCCGTGAACTATCATGATTTCTTCATGATGACTTTGGCAAATGTTGCAATGTCCCCATTTGAGCTGAAGCCTTACGCTCCCTGGATTATGAGATTCCTCAGATCAAGGACTTCACTCAACTACAAAGCTGATACACTCAACCATGGAAGCTACTTGCCCCCAATTGAAGTCCTCAAACGGACAGTTTCCTCAGCTGATGAAAAGGGCAAGGCCACTGCTATTATTGATGAGGGCATTCGACCAATGGATGGACAGTTTCGCAAAGCTTCTTCATACTCCACCAATGATGACTCTGCTACTCATGATTCTGCCGCTAATGCCTCAAAGCAAAGTCCTCAGGCAATAACTCCAAGGGTGATGACTGATCGTGAGCTTCTCCTCAGTCTTCGTCAAAAGGTGGATCGCAATCACAAATGGGTAAAATGTTAGTTTGGTTCAATTCTTCACAACATGACTGCCACATATGATTCAGTGAAGAAGAACCATTATTACCTTAATGAACTATTTGATCGCACCTCGGCTATACTGTCTCACCTTCACGATGATGAGGATCTCAAGCAGACGGGCTTCAAGCAGGACTTCAGCTGGGCTAAGCCCCCACCGAAGAAATTCAAGAAAGTTGCAGTTCCTCCTTTGGTGCCCACTTCATATTCCTCATCCCGTGATACCGACGAAAAGGCCCTACTCCAACAAACAAATCCAACAATGCTGACGCTCCTCCATCGACTTCATGAAGAAATTCTTCAGGGGCGTTAGTCCTCACTTTTAGTCCCTTTTGGTCATTTGATGACAAAGGGGGAGAAATTTGAGTTAGTCTTCAAGCGGGTCTCTATATATATGGGCATTTTTTTAAGTTACAACTCTCGCTCTTCTGAAGCTTTTGTTGATTGAGTTGTAGACTTAAGTTTGATGGTGACCTAATACTTTTGCTCTGTTTTTCTGCATGCTATTTCCTCATTAATGCTATGTACGCATGCTAAATCACATCCGTCACCATATTTCATCATGCATTTCAAATTCTTCATTCTATATGTTAAATGCGTGTATGAATTACAAGATATAGGGGGAGATCTCCATGATTCTACTCTTCAAATGTGCTTTGCTTCAAAATTCCTCACTATGCACATCTTTAGGGGGAGTTCTTCTATATCTTGCAATCAAATTCGTCAATATTGAGTACTTTCAATTCATATGATTATCCCCGTTGAAAACTTAACCTATATTGTCATCAATCACCAAAAAGGGGGAGATTGTAAGTGCATCTAGTGCTCCTTAGTGATTTTGGTATTGAAGACTTATAGGTTCAGGGACTAATATGTTTGTGAGTGTACACAGGCTCTATAAGTCAATGAGGAGTTTGATATTTACACTGAAACTCGACCCCTAAAAATGATTGTCTTCGACTGAAGACTTTGGTTCTCCTGAAGACTTTGAAAGTGAAGAAATTGGTGTGACCTTGAAGATTTCGATATTCGTGCGAGGAATCTGAAGCGTGAAGACTTTGTTTTCGTAGTTTCATTTTCTTCTTCTTTAGTCGTAGGAAAGACCACACTATTAAAGGGGTCGAGGTAATACTAAGGAAACAGATTTCCATGAAATGCTCATCTCAAAATCCTACACCTACCCAATCCTTCGAGTGAAGCCATTGGAAATCTCATATCAGTTCAGTCAATTTCTTCAGTGACAGAGACGAAGATCTTGTTGTCTCTGAGGAATTTGTTCTGACTGAGGAGTTAGGAATTCGCCAGTGCGGATTGCCTACACAGTGAGGAACATGATAGCCCTGAGGAATTCGAACCTCAAATCCGACCGTTGCGGTGCCACGCGCCAGCTGTCCCAAAATATCCTACCACCTAACGGTCATATCACACAAGGACATTTATGTCTTATCATGTCGGGCTTCTCCCTATGCTATAAATAGCCGCCCCCTACAACCACTAGCTGGTTGGCTGCTCCGAGAGAAACTGACACTTGTCATTTGAGATCATCCCATTTCTCCGAGGACTTTGAGCAAAAATCATCAAGTGAGGAAAACCCAAATCCCAAACCCAAACCTACAAACCCCTATGTGATTGAGCATCACTGAAGAGATTATTCCTGTGCGGAACCGACGCTTGTTACCTTAGAGGACTATGTATCCTCCAGACGATTAGGCGTCATGTTCTGAGCATCCAAGAGGAATTGTGGATTGCTGAGTGACCAAGTCTGTGAAGGTTTGGAAGTCACCTGGGACGAATTACCACTACTGTTGGGTGAGGTCTATGTGATCTTAGATCAAGTAGAATATGGTGAGGACTGTGTGTCCGGGACTGTGGGTCCTCGAGTTTAAATACTCAGCTGCTCCAACCAGACGTACAACTGTCACAGGAGTTGGAACTGGTCTACCAAATCATTGTCTTCACCAAGCCAACTGGTTCTATTTCCTCAACCCTTTCATTTCCTCAGTTATGTGTTGATGAACCTGATTATTACTGTTTGAAGACTTTGACTGAAGACTCTCTCTAATTCCTCAATCCTATTTCTTCAGTCTATTTATCTTCATTCTGCTTATCCTGTGTTTACGCTTTCTGTACTCTGTGTTTGTCTTTCATTTCATCATGATAACTATGTTGTTGCTCTGTTATGCTTAGACCTGAGTACTTATTCCGCTGCAAGTAGTTCTTCGCTTAGGAATTTCTTCACCCTGAAATTCCTCAGTGAAGAATTCTTAAAAATCCCCTATTCACCCCCTCTAGTCGATGTAACGCACTTTCACTATGTATATAGAAAGGGTCGATGGGGATTGTGCGTGTGTGTGCTTGTGAGAGGAAGAGTGCTTGTGATAAAGGTTTGTGAAAATAGTCGTAAATGGTTACGAGAGGGAGGGAGGGAGGGTTATATCGAGAGCATGTCTGCAAGAAAGACACCTCGGGAGAGAGTGTGTGAGCATGTGTGAGACACCACCGATGGAGAGGGAAACTACACGTAAAATACTAATGTACACATTTATTAAAGATATAAATTATATCCAGATATTAGGATGGTATCATGATATTTGTTGTTCGCGTAAGGAACGGTCATTGATCGATCAGACATCTAGATTCTATCGAATTTCAGCATGTTTATGTTATTATTCGACATAACTGATCCACATAGTTAGTATTTTGAACTCCAGACAATGCATCGCTTTAGCAATCGCATATAAATGTGAGTATAGTTCATGTTGTATGTGTAAAGCACATTATACATACAAAAGTTACACAATGAACATTATAAATAGCTAGCTATGAACTAGCATACATTTGAATTCAACTTAAGGTGGTTTAAAAAATTTGAATTCAACATGAAGTCCATTCAATTATTTGAATTCGATATCATGGCATTTGTAAATCATACTTAAATTAATGGGGCACCAATCTTTGCTCTGATTTTGTACATAATAGCATATATAGTCGTGTACAAAATAGATTCAAATTTACCTCCTCCATTCCAAAATAATCGTAGTCATAGGATTTTCAAGTGTCAAAATTTCAAAAAGAAGGGGATAATTTAATGAGGTTTTCAAACATACAAGGTCAAATTTAACGTTGTCTATTTAGGTCAATCCTCAAAGTTCAAGAGTACTCTAAACGTGAATGCTTCTGTTTCAAAATTTCAAACGAAGCGCCAAAAGAGCCTCTACTCGCCCGAAACCGTGTGAGACCAATGTTTGGTAGTAGAAGGAAAGTACTTTTCTAACGCCGACCCGTGAAACCTAGCGGCCCAACGTCCAAAGGTCTAAACCGGGGTAGGTTTGTAGCTTCATCTAGACGCCACGCAACCGCCTCCGAAAAACATTCATACATAATGGCCGCCTAAGCACACATGCGTGTGGCCGAAATTGCTCCTGCCCACTATTTGGGACACCTGGGATTACCATCCTACCCCCGACCCGCAATAGGTCTGAAATTTAAGGGGGGAGGGGCAAAGTTTGTATTTTCCCCAAATTTCAAACAAGCGCGTCCCATCTGTTAAAAAAACCCAAAAACAAGCGTGTCCCAAACCGAAACATGGTTCTCCCTTAGCTCCCCCCACCCCCGCCCCCCTGTCTGATTCCCATTTGTACTCCATGGGCGCCAAAACTACCTCTCCACCAGCCGTGAAACCCTGGCGTCCTCCGTCCGCCACCCCATCCCACCCATCAACCGCCGCCCTCATACATCACGCCAGAGCCGATACCCCGACGTCGTCCTCCACCGCAACCTCAACAGCAAAGCCCTCCATGGCTAGTAGTTGAAGCCGAGGTTGAGCCGTCCGTACCCAAGCCAGTTCAACCACGCCATATTGCGCTTCACCGCTGCCGCTCCAACTTGGCCAGCGTCCACCGCACCGGAGTTGTTCCTGCTACGCCATCCTTTGTCACCTCGGATCTTCTTCCCCTCCGCCGACATACGGCCACAGCAACACAGTCAACAATTTGTCCATGGGTTCGTCCAAGGCTGCACCATCCTCCAAAACATCGGTTCCCCCGGCAAAAAAGAAGAAGATCGCCGGGACATATGGAGAACACCACACTGGCAACCGGAAATGGTACTCCTCTTCCCTTAATCGTGCAAATCTTATGTGTCTACTTGCACGGTATTCATCCCAGAGAAGACACTAGTTGAATGCTTCTTCTTGATACTAGATGTTCCTAGTAACTCGCGATGCACAGGGTTTCTCCTCGTATACTATTTCACTTTAGCTAGAGGTCTGTCGCCCCCTGGATTTCAATACCTGGTCAGTTGATTCCTAATTAACGGAAGCATTCCCTAGCGTACAGGTGCTAGTCCACCTATTACGCCGGGGAAGCAGCGCCTTGGTGTTTATCATAGGGGCATGTGGGGCCTAGAGTTGTTGGGGCGCAATCTAGAGGTTGGCCGGGATTAAAGGGATGGCCTGGGGGTGCTGCCAAGCACGGCGGTGGTGTGAGGTCGGGGGGAGGGCGGGTGGCAGAGACAGGGGTCTGGGCCAGTGGTAGCTGGCGGTTCGAGAAAGATCGTCAATAGTGACTGGCGGGAGGTAGACGAAGGCCATCTGCCCGTTCCTTATAGATCGGACAGTTCATAAAAAAATCGACTGACCTATTTATTTGCAGTCGACTGCTATCTTGATAGGACCACATGTGGTGGTGTGGTGGAGGAGTACCTGCATTTCATGTGCTCATATATTACAAAATCATACATTGTAGAATCTAATTTTGTTTGCCATGTAATGTTGTAGAGCTATCATATGCCTCCTATCATTTATTTTTCAGCCACCTGCTATCTGCTACTTTTACAGTGCACTAGTTCTGCACACACTTCACCCATACTCTCACTTGTGTTTTTATGCAAGGGTATTTCAGACTCTGCTGCCTTGAGAGAAGCAGAAAAGAAAAGAGAGAAGTTGCTCCAGCGTCGTACGCGGATAGGCCAGACACGTTTCAGCCTTATAAAGGGTGAAGTGTCAGCAGATGGAGACGGTAAACGTAGCTCTGGAGTTGATGACCTCGCTCACAATGAACCACCATCCCAGGTGCTTGCTTTAACTTCGCGATGTCATATGTGGTTGCATGTTGCATATGGTGTCTAGCTTGTATTCGAAAGGCCAAAGTCGGTCTTTATTAAGATAAGGAAAGATATTTTTTACATGAACCACCATCCTGTGAGCACCAGAAGACAAATAGCTAGTCAGGGCACTGGTCGAGCCAGTGATAAGCCCAGCACAGACAGGCATCACCTGGAAGCCAAGTAAAAAGCCACGATGGTGGCAAAGCAACCCGCCTCCCACCAGGCTCTCAGGTCCTAGATGATCATGCTCACCACTCCAGCCGGATGTCTAGCTTGTACCGCTTCCAATTTGGTTAAAATGCATCTGCTTAGCTTACACATTATACCTTTGAATATGACATGCCTTCCTGTTTTTGGTACATACTAGTACATCTCTCTATTAACCATGTTCTTACATCAAACTAATGTTCTGGTGTATCCCTCATCAATCACTTATGATGAGGCAGTCAGGCCAGTGGACCTGTGGCACCCCGGCTCAGAGAAAACCGAAACGCCCCATATTCCAGCCCAGAGATCGAGGAGAAGTCTTCTGGAATACGGCACTGCTTAGCATAGAACAAACCAGCTTTCCATTATTACACGAATATGAATACAAGGTTTACGATATCACAATGAATAACATCGGTACGGCGACACTACGTCATCCTCAGTTGCTCTATGCAAGAAGTAGAACAACTCGAAGCAGCGGAATAACTCTAGCAGCGGAACAACGACGATGGTGGTGAACTCCACTCCGCAGGGACTCTGGCTGGAACGCTTATCCTAGCTCGCTCGAACGGAAACCACGACAAGCAAGCAATCAAATCCGGCATGACCTGCAAACTGGCATGACACGCCAGGTCAGTACATTGAATGTACTTGCAAGCTCACAATAAACCAGAAGCATTCAAGACAGACAACAGCATGGCAATTACAGGTTAAACAGGAATTAACATGATATCATCAGAATAACATGGCATGACCATCATAAACATGATACAGCTAACTCAGCATGAACATATTAATCCGACAATACTAGCATGCAACATGATGACACCATATGCACCACTTATTCTGTTCGATTACCTCGTAACGAACATATGCATCACTTACCAACCTCGGACATCACACGATCATCTCAGGATCAAATCAAGCTTGGTATAAACAATACCATAGTAATCAATAAGCGACCACAAGGAGCTTGATATTTACCCACGATTCTTGTACAACACCATGAATATACAACAACGCGATATCCTCGATACCATCGTGATCCTTACGGTGATCACAACCACGACCAACGCTGGGTCCCAAACCGTGATCCTTACGGCGATCACAACCCGACAAACACTTGGCCCGTGATCCTTACGGCAATCACCACCCGAGCAATACCTGGCCCGTCTTGTTATTATTAAGCACATTATTCTAATTACTGTTGACTCATGGTGTGACCTTCTCACGACCTGGGCCCTTATCCGCGGGCGCGGCTATCGATAGATTTAATATACACTCTACAGAGGTTAGTACACTGTACCCACACTACAGAACCCATGGCCTCGCACTTCCATTCGGGTGGACCAACGGCGTTCCAACGAAACCGATCTACTGCCATGACAGTCTCCCGGCCACTTCGACTCACTCCTCACTGAGCTAAGTCATGGGTGGCCCCGTGCCTTCCTCCAGACACAACGACCACTGTCGTGGCCCAAAACATAAACGATCCCACACGGGGATCCGCCGGCTATAACAACTACGGGAATATAAGGTTATGCTCCACCTACCTGATCAGGGTAGCACGCGCCCATAACCTTCCCTCATTGGAGGCACCGGCGAGAGGCACAACAATAGACCCCGTTAGGACTGTCCCATACCGATAAGCGTGGTTGCACTGGTCAGCATCGATTCAGTGGCACCATGACTCAGTCAACAGATGTTCAAGTTCAATTTAATCCGGTCAACTTGAATGCAAATATGCTGAGCCATGATGAAATAACATGATGCCAACTATAATACATGAACATGATATCAACATCATCATGAGAGTATGACATAACTTTCCACCGTACCAACAATAACTCATGTCCACTAAGCATCGCATACTGACTAGCATGACCATCTCCAACATCAACATGTACTACTACCAAGCATAAACATATGAAAGGTAATACTAGGAGGTATAACATGATCACAGAGTATAAGACGACATAGCACAAAAGCGAACATGCAAATTTGAGCATCACCGGAACAACGATAACCATTTTTTTCAACAAGCAAACATTAATAAAGATTCAAGTTGAAAACCATGGCTACTGCATGACTATCATGTAAGTGGGTATTGTGGCTTTCCTGGGGATGAAGAAGGCACCGAGAAGAAGTGCGGTGAAGCCGCGGAACGAATCGCCGGAAAACATGTCTCTCTTGGAGGGGGCTGATTAAGGGCAGGGGCAAAATGGTCATTTTCAGTATGCCAAAACATAATGAAAGTGACACCAACAGAAAGGGCTCGATGAAACGAAGAAGTGGCCGTTGGTTTGACCTCATTCGGAGTTACGGATAAAAAGATATGAGGGGTTGAAGTTCAGGGACTTTTCTGCAAAAATTTCATCACAAATAAGTCCGTGAGTGGATAAGACAGAAGCGTAAAATGGGAAATACGCTTTCGGAAAGCGAAGACGTAATCAGTGGATTACGCCTCCACTTATCCACGTCACTGTACCTGGGTCAACGCGGGGCCGGCGGTTGTGAGGCTGACTGGCGGGGCCCGCAGGGAGGTGGGACCCGCCACTTATCCACGCTGGCAACAGGGTCAACGCTCGTGTCACTGCCAGCGGGGCCCACCGGATCTCTCTCTCTCCTCCTTGCTCCTTCCCTTCTTCCTCCCGACGCCGGCTCCAGGACAGAGGAGGTCGCCTGCTCCAGCGAGGTGCCCAGGCGGCAGAGGCCACCGTTCGAGGCGCTCCGGCCATCGAGGTGCTCGAGGAGGAACGGCGCGTCCAGCCAGGCGGGGTACGGAGGGCGGGGAAGTCAGGGGAGCACGTGATCTAGGTCGGGGCGGACGGCGGCAATGGCGGGGCTCGGGCGACCTTGGGGAGGATGGAGGAGCCACGGAGAGGAGGGGCTGGGCGTCGGGTAGGCTCTAGGGGTGTGGTGTAGGGCACTGGTGGTGCTAGAATGGAGGGGGAGGGCTCGGCTCGCTCCAATTTAGGAGGAAAGCCGCGGCGGCTATGGCGGCAATGATGGCCAGGGAGAGCTCCTCGAGCTTGTTTGACTGGTCAGGGAGGTCTAGTGGAGGGCGTGGAAGAGGCTAGTGAGCTCGGGAGGACTCTGGGGTCTTTATATAGGCGGGGGCGAGGGAGGCCGAGCTCGGGTGGCACCGTGGGGATCCGGCCAACGCTCTGGCGAGGCCATCGAGCACGGGGTGGCACGGGTTCAAGACGAGGGAGATGCGGACGAGCCACAGAGCTCACGGGTAGAAGAGGTCAAGGGGAGGGAAGCAGCCAAGCACCATTAATGCATGTCGGGGTACTGCTCACCCGTGGGCGCGCGGCGATGAGCGCCGAAGAGGAAGTGGACGGAGGGGGAGAGGGATCCAGGAGGACGGCAACGACGAGGGCAATCTACTAGACATGCTCACGGGTGCAAAGACAGCGAGAAGGGGAGGAGCCCAAGCAAGAAGAAGCTCTAAGCGCGACCATTGCACGCCAAAGCGGTGGTCACCGCGTGCACTGGTGCACACAGTGCCACAAGTGATGCCAACCTATGTCTGGAGTTTAGTCCTTCCTGGGGAGGTTGCAACCGCGGTGGTAGTTTGGCTAAAAGTGACACGGTTAAATAGCAGTTAACACCTGAAGTTTACTGCAGTAAACTTGATCGTGTACTGCTGCTCAACAGGGATGTGATTGGGTCAAATGGAGTTGTCTCGGAGGTAGAGGTAATGAAGGACTTACATCCTGGTAACTATGGATGGGTTTGGATCAAGATTTAACAGAGTTGCTTTGCAACTGCCAAATATGGTCCAGAATCAAGATTAGGATGGCGGACTCACATGGAGTGTCCACTTGAGCTAATATTGGTCAAGGCTTAGTCATTTGGTCATATGATGATGCTGTAAAAAGCTCATGCCAAATGGACAGACCAAAATAGCAATTGCTTCACAAACATCTCTGCTGACCAGAAACTTGAAATAAATATGGTGGTCAAATGGATCAATGAAATGATGCCAAATTGGGTGGAGAAATGTTTTATGCGTATACGAATGATCTGGTAATTTATCAGGATTTTTGGAGCAATATAAAATATACTTGCTTCACAACCTAAAAATATTTCCAGAAACAAAGATTTGCTCCTGTGCTCACATAGATGATGGGATGGGGCTGCAAATGGGTGTAAGGGGTTAATATGAGCACATTAAGGAGTGCAAAAGTTCAACTCATTTGGGTACTCCTAGCTAGTACTTCCTGCACAAAGCCTTCTGTCTGACAGAAACTTTGAAAATTCACTGAGGAAGATTGGCTAGGCAAATAAATTTGAACTTGTGCATGAGGTAACTATTTGGACATATAATCATGCCCAAAAAGGTTGGGAGTCAATAGGAGAAATATAAATGACACTTCCTTCACAAAGTGCCATTCAGGGCAGAATAGGAAATGAATTACTGGGGAATTATTTTTGAACATGGCAATGAAACGTTTTGCCATCTTTGATCAAGATATGACCCAAACAATTTATGAGAATTAATTGGGAATTTTAGGAGTGATTGAAATATAGGTTGCTTCACAACCTAGGGCAATTTGAGTTATTCCTTCAATAGAAAAGGAATATTCCCAATAAAAAGAATATTGGGATTTGGGCTAGGAAGGAAATGACAGGGTCTAGGGAAAGATTTGGGAATGACAAGCCACTCTAGAAGCAAAGAAGAGGTCATCTTCTTCGGTTTCCAGACCACAAAGCCACGGAAAAAAGAAAACTCAGGCAAAAACCTCGGAAAAACAAAAGAAAAAGAAAGGACCAAAAATCAGGTTGTCACAAACCTTAACCCCTTAAAGAAATCTCGTCCTCAAGATTTGGTTGCTCAGGGAACTAGTATTAATATTCTGACTTAAGGAAACCATTTCCAACTCGGGTATCCTTTTTCCTTTATTGTTGTTCCCACTAAATTCTTATCTGACTGGCCCTGGGTTGGTTTGATTCATTGTATCCACGTTCTGACAGATCTTAACTGGCTTGCTCATGCTTATATAGGCTCCAATTTCTTTTTAGATCTGCTGACTAGCTGAGTGTAATTTGATTATCACGACTGAAATATATGTCCATCTCACAAATCCAAAAGGGATTTCCGCTGGGTGTGCCATCCGGCACTGACAACCTTTCATGTAATGATGATCAGAATGTTTTGATTAAAACTCAAGCTCAGACTCATTTCATTGGGTTTCTCCACCAAATGAAGGTCCTTTGGGTTTCCAACAGTGAGTTAAAACATAACCGTTTCCTGACAGATTCTGACTCATCGCAGAAGTTTTTGAACCATCTTAACCGGTTCCACTAGCATGGGTACCGGATGCATATCAAATATTTGGTTGTCTCCCGTCGCGGCTAGCATAAAGGGTTCGGCCTGTATGATAATATTTGCCGGCTTGACTAACGGTGGTTCTGACGGAAAAAATTTGGTCACGACAGGCTATCCATGATGATTCATATAAGTGAGGACTCATGCTTCCAGACTGTTATTCCTCATGCTGATTACTCATGTTGTAGGCATATCCATGTGGATCCATACCGACTTAGACTATCCGGGGGATCTGCACCATGGCGGTCGTGTATAATTTTCATACCTGCCTCATTGGTCTTGCTCCTTCATTATTGTTTTCTTGGTCTGGATCATTGGCTGAAAGAGCTGGGGCCATATTGCTTCTTCGTATGACCATAGGTACTGTCGGTGCAATTTTTTTGGCAATTGTAGCTTATCCTCATTTTTCTGGTAGGGTAACCCATCAAATGGCAGGTTCTACACCTCTCAAGTTCTGATTGTTGGGAAATGATCATCCAAAACCCTTGCAAGAAATCGACAAATAAATCAGTAGCCACCAGAATAGTCTTTACAACTCAGATCTAGGACATTACTGAAATAACTCAACCACGGCTCAAGACGGCCGAAAAATAGCTCAGAGCATGAGACCGGGTCGATAAGAAGAAGGTGGCAGCTCCCTAAAATAGCCAAAAAGCAGCTATAGGGCTACTGTCACAAAAGAATCTGAACAGCTGTATGAGACGGCCGAAAAGTAGCTCAGACTCGTGACAGTTGTTGAAGAGAGAAACAAAAATAGGCATCCACCCTGGATAGCTAGAAACAGCTCAGATCACACGCGTGGTGCCGTCATTGGAGAAAAAGGGGACAAGGGATCATCAGGTTCATTTTCCAGGTTCACGGGTACTTGTACTGAGCTCATTGATGTCATCAGTCCTCATAATCCTTTGTCACAGTACGGTGTATACTGGCTTTCTTCTCTGAATCATCCTCACATGGTTATTAGATCCTCATCCGAGTGACCTGTAAGATCTTGATGGTATGCTCATGGCATATATATGAGGACCTGATTCCGAGATAGACATTCATTCCGACTGATTCTTGATTCTGACCAAAATGTTGCGGATTTGATTCTTGGGATTCACTGCCATATGTTGTCAATTCACAGCGTACTACCTTGACCAATGTCTTACTGAGGAAGATTTGCTGGCTTGTGCTCAAAACTTTCATCGGACGGCTTCCTGAAGAAGACTGGGTATCGTGCTTCAGAAGCTTACCCCCTTAAATACTTTGCTGGGGAAAGACTCGGTACCTTATGCTGGAAACTTTTGCGGGTGCTTACTGAAGAAGGCAGAGTACCTTGCATGGGAAATCATCCACGTATCATACTGAGGAATATAGATGAATCTTGCCTTGGAAGCTTCTCTGGTATCTTGCGAGGGAAAAGTGGGTTGCCTACACCAGAAACTTCTTATTGGGATATGCGGACCGATTTCCACATATACATACCATCTTAATATTTCTTCTATTGATTTCCTGCATGAAACGGGGTTTTGCAGGACTATCCTCCTTTCTGAGTATATGTCGTATTTTTGCTTGCTTCCAGGTACATCGAATTCCAAAATCATCCTCAACGAAAAATTAAACTTGTATCTGAGCCATAACTTTGATAATATTCTGTCAACCTTGCACACAATTTATCTTCTTGCTGATTTAATCATTTCGTAGTGATGAGTGCACGCTAATGCAAACTTACTAACGGTCCATCCAGGATTTCTTTTGCATTCAGATAAGATATTCCCAATTTCACTGCAGTCAGCTGATAATTCCATTCTGTTTAGCTGAGTTTCCAAATATATGCATTCCTTCCTGATTCTTCGGGTCCAGTGTCGGCTGACGAGCAACTTTAATGGGGGAAAAATTTGTAACACCAAAGGCCCAAAAAAAGGAACAATAGAAACGACTAAAACCAGAGCAAACAAGCATTCTACTAACATAATTAATCAAGCAATCATCACATATTACTGCTACTCACACAATAATATGCATGCAAACCTAAGCACACAAATCTCGCGGAAACTCCGGTATTACGATCTAGCATGCTGTGATGATGTGCACGAGGACGAATAAATGTGTGGAAGAATTGGTGTAAACAGCGCTACACCAAGTGCTATCTTAGCCAGGTAGCAACCTAGACTAGCTCGGAGACGAGGACGTACTTGGTAACCATGCAGTGGGACACGAAGGTCGCAACCACATTATTATCAAGCGGGCGGAAAAAGATCCATACTCGTCCAAGAAATAGGATAGCGGCGAAAAACTGAGGCTGCTGACATTGCCCTTTCTTGATAACTAAGATCATTAAGGGTTGCCAACATGACAAAATAAAAGAATGATCCTGGATAGACGCATGTCCATCACCGAAATGATAGACGGGACTGAAAGAAATACATCGGCGCGATGCCTGAGCACCATTTTTGCAAACAGTGTCGGGATCACTTGGCATAACTCTGCTGGGATAGAATTGACACCAAACACCGAAAGAAAAAGGAACTGGAGAAATGCAAAGGTTGAGTTGTAGTGGATCCAAACCGATGCCAGCTACACTCACCAGATAAACCGTTATCACGAATACTAAGGCTATATGGATGCTATGCGACAAACAAATGCAACAATCAAATGCAACAAACCAACTGGGGTCTATACTACCGCGTTCTAACGTTCGCGCGGTCTAGGGCGTCCTATAGCCAGACCTGCTCTGATACCAAGCCCGTGGCACCCCGGCTCAAAGAAAACCAGAACACCCCGTATTCCAGCCCAGAGATCGAGGAGAAGTCTTCTGGAATATGGCACTGCTTAGCATAAAACAAACCAGCTTTCCATTATTACACAAATATGAATACAAGGTCTCCGATATTACAATGAATAACATCGGTACGGCGACACTATGCCATCCTCAGTTGCTCTATGCAAGCAGCAGAACAACTCGAAGTAGCAGAATAACTCTAGCAGCGGAACAACGGCGACGGTGGTAAACTCCACTCCGCAGGGACTTTGGCTGGAACGCTTATCCTAGCTCGCACGAACGGAAACCACGACAAGCAAGAAATCAAATCCGGCATGACCTGCAAACTGGCATGACACTCCAGGTCAGTACATTGAATGTACTTGCAAGCTCACAATAAACCAGAAGCATTCAAGACAAACAACAGCATGGCAATTACAGGTTAAACAGGAATTAACATGATATCATCAGAATAACATGGCATGACCATCATAAACATGATACAGCTAACTCAGCATGAGCATATTAATCCGACAATACTAGCATGCAACATGATGACACCATATGCACCACTTATTATGTTTGATTACCTCGTAACGAACATATGCATCACTTACCAACCTCGGACATCACACGATCATCTCAGGATCAAATCAAGCTTAGTATAAACAATATCGTAGTAATCAATAAGCGACCACAAGGAGCTTGATCTTTACCCACGATTCTCGTACAACACCATGAATATACAACAACTCGATATCCTCGATACCATCGTGATCCTTACGGCGATCACAACCACGACCAACACTGGGTCCCAAACCGTGATCCTTACGGCGATCACAACCCGACCAACACTTGGCCCGTGATCCTTACGGCAATCACCACCCGACCAATACCTGGCCCGTCTTGTTATTATTAAGCACATTATTCTAATTACTGTTGACTCATGGTGTGACCTTCTCTCGACCTGGGCCCTTATCCGCGGGCGCGGCTATCGATAGATTTAATATACACTCTGCAGAGGTTAGTACACTGTACCCACACTACAGAACCCATGGCCTCGCACTCCCATTCGGGTGGACCAACGGTGTTCCGACAAAACCGATCTACTATCATGACACTCTCCCGGCCACTCCGACTCACCCTCACTGATCTAAGTCATGGGTGGCCCCGTGCCTACCTCCAGACACAACGACCATCGTTGTGGCCCAAAACATAAACGATCCCACACAGGGATCCGCCGGCTATAACAACTACGGGCACACAAGGTTATGCTTCGCCTACCTGATCAGGGTAGCACGCGCCCATAACCTTCCCTCATTGGAGGCACCGGCGAGAGGCACAACAATAGACCCAGTTAGGACCATCCCATACCCGTAAGCGTGGTTGCACTGGTCAGCATCGATTCTGCGGCACCATGACTCAGCCAACAGATGTTCAAGTTCAATTTAATCCGGTTAACTTGAATGCAAATATGTTGAGCCATGATAAAATAACACGATGCCAACTACAATACATGAACATGATAACAACATCATCATGAGAGTATCACATAACTTTCCAGCATACCAACAATAACTCAGATCCACTAAGCATCGCATACTGACTAGCATGACCATCTCCAACATCAACATGTACTACTACCAAGCATAAACGTGTGAAAGGTAATACTAGCAAGTATAACATGATCACAGAGTATAAGACAACATAGCACAAAAGTGAACATGCAAATCTGAGCATCACCGGAACAACAATAACCATTTTTTTCAACAAGCAAACATTAATAAAGATTCAAGTTGAAAACCATTGCTACTGCATGATTATCATGCAAGTGGGTATTGCGGCTTGCCTATCATGCAAGTGGGTATTGTGGCTTGCCTGGGGATGAAGAAGGCACCAGGAAGAAGTGTGGTGAAGCCGCGGAACGAATCGCTGGAAAACGTTCTCTCTCGGAGGGCGCTGATTAAGGGCAGGGAAAAAATGGTCATTTTAAATACGCCCAAACATAATGAAAGTGACACCAACTGAAAGGGCTCGACGAAACGAAGAAGTGGGCGTTGGTTTCACCTCATTCAGAGTTATGGATAAAAAGATATGAGGGGTTGAAGTTCAGGGACTTTTCTGCAAAAATTTCATCAGAAATAAGTCCCTAAGTGGATAAGACAGAAGCGTAAAATGGGAAATACGCTTTCAGAAAGCGAAGACGTAATTAGTGGATTACGCCTCCACTTATCCACACCAGCGTAACTGGGTCAACGCGGGGCCGGCGGTTGTGAGGCTGATTGGCGGGGCCCGCAGGGAGGTGGGACCCGCCACTTATCCACGCTGGCAACGGGGTCAACACCCGTGTCACTGCCAGCGGGGCCCACCGGATCTCTCTCTCTCTCCTCCTTGCTCCTTCCCTTCTTCCTCCCGACGCTGGCTCCAGAAAAGAGGAGGCCGCGTGCTCCGGCGAGGTGCCCGGGCGGCACAGGCCACCGTTCGAGGCACTCCGGCCATTGGGGTGCTCGGGGAGGAACGACGCGTCCAGCCAGGTGGGGTAGGGAGGGCGGGGAAGTCAGGGGAGCGCGTGATCTAGGTCGGGGCGGACGGCGGCAATGGCAGGGCTCGGGCGACCTTGGGGAGGATGGAGGAGCCACGGAGAGGAGGGGCTGGGCGTCGGGGAGGCTCTAGGGGTGTGGTGTAGGGCTCTGGTGGAGCTAGAGTGGAGGGAGAGGGCTCGACTCGCTCCAATTTAGGAGGAAATCCACGGCGGCCATGGCATCCATGATGGCCATCGAGAGCTCCTTGAGCTCGTTTGACTGGTCAGGGAGGTCTAGTGGAGGGCGTGGAAGAGGCTGGTGAGCTCGAGAGGACTCTGGGGTCTTTATATAGGCGGGGGCGAGGGAGGCCGAGCTCGGGTGGCGCCATGGGGATCCGGCCAATGCTCTGGCGAGGCCATCGAGCCCGGGGTGGCACGGGTTCACGACGAGGGAGATGCGGATGAGACAGAGAGCTCACTGGTAGAAGAGGTCGAGGGGAGGGAAGCAGCATAGTGCCATTAATGCATGTCGGGGTACTGCTCACCCGTGGGCGCGCGGCGACGAGCGCCGACGAGGAAGCGGACAAAGGGGGAGAGGGCTCCAGGAAGACGGCGACGACGAGGGCAATCTACTGGACATGCTCACGGGCGCGAAGACAGCGAGAGGGGAGGGGCCCGAGCACGAAGACGCTTTGGGCGCGACCATTGCACGCCAAAGCGGTGGTCACCGAGTGCACTGGTGCACACAGTGCCACAAGTGATGCCAACCTATGTCTGGAGTATAGTCCTTCCTGGGGAGGTTGCAACCGCGGTGGTAGTTTGGTTAAAACTGACACGGTTAAATGGCAGTTAACACCTGAAGTTTACTGCAGTAAACTTGATCGTGTACTGCTGCTCAAGAGGGATGTGATTGGGCCAAATGGAGTTGTCTGGGAGGTTGAGGTAACGAAGGACTTACATCCTGGTAACTATGTATGGGTTTGGATCAAGATTTAACAGAGTTGCTTTGCAACTGCCAAATATGGTCCAGAATCAAGATTAGGATGGTGCACTCACATGGAGTGTCCAATTGAGCTAATATTGGGCAAGTCTTAGTCATTTGGTCATATGATGATGTTGTAAAAAGCTCATGCCAAATGGACAAACCAAAATAACACTTGCTTCACAAACATCTCTGCTGACCAGAAACTTGAAATCATTATGGTGGTCAAATGGATCAATGAAATGATGCCAAATTGGGTGGAGAGATGTTTTATGGGTATAAGAATGATCTGGTAATTTATCAGGATGTTGGGAGGAATATAAAATATACTTGCTTCACAACCTAAAAATATTGCCAGAAACAAAGATTTGCCCCTGTGCTCACATAGATGATGGGATGGGGCTGCAAATGGGTGGAAGGGGTTAGTATGAGCATATTAAGGAGTTTGCAAAAGTTCAACTCATTTGGGTATTCCTAGCTAGTACTTCCTTCACAAAGCCTTCTGTCTGACAGAAACTTTGAAAATTCACCGAGGAAGATTTGCTAGGCAGATAAATTTGAACTTGTGCATGAGGTAATTATTTGGACATATAAACATGCCCAAAAAGGTTGGGAGTCAATAAGAGAAATATAAATGACACTTCCTTCACAAAGTGCCATTCGGGGCAGAATAGGAAATGAATTACTGGGAATTATTTTTGAACATGGTAATGAAATTGTTTGCCATATTTGATCAAGATATGACCCAAAAAATTTATGAGAATTAATTGGGAATTTTAGGAGTGATGGAAATATAGGTTGCTTCACAACCTAGGGCAATTTGAGTTATTCCTTTAATAGAAAAGGAATATTCCCAATAAAAAGAATATTGGAATTTGGGCTAGGATGGAAATGACAGGGTCTAGGGAAAGATTTGGGAATGACAAGCCACTCTGGAAGCAAAGAAGAGGTCATCTTCTTCGGTTTCCAGACCACAAAGCCACGGAAAAAGAAAACTCAGGCAAAAACCTCGGAAAAACAAAAGAAAAAGAAAGGGCCAAAAATCAGGCTGTCACAACTACTGTGAGTAAAGATCCTCATTTAAAGAATGCAGCATCAGCCTCCCGACATGATTCTCAATAAACAACAAGGCTAGATGAAGATAGTGAACGTAGCTCTGTAGTTGATTACCGCATTTCCCCTACACTAGCATCGCAGGTGCTTGCTCTAACTTGGCAGCGTGATATGTGGTTGCATGTTGCATATGGTGTCTAGATTGTAATTCTTCCAAACTGTTTAAATTGCTTGTGCTATTCTGCTTAGTTTATACATTATACCTATTAATGTGACATGCCTTCCTGTTTTTAGTACATAGTACATCTATCTATTAAGCATGACCTTACATAAAACTATTGTTTTTTTGTATCCCACATCAATCAATATGACGAGACACATTTAGTATATGCAGTGTGATATTAGTTACATCTTTCATATGATTTATAGCATGCGCTACTTCTAATTTGTTGAAATGCCATTTATGATGGGACGCTTCTAACTTGGCAGAGTCATATTGGTTGCATCTTTCATGTGGTGTCTAGCTTGCATTGCTTCTTATTTGTTGGAATGGTTTCTGCTTAGTTTACACAAACAGTTGTGAATATGCCATGCCGTCCTATTTTTCGTACATATTCCATCCTAGTATCATGTATTTTCCTTACATCAAAGTAGTGATTGTCAGTATCATGCACGAATGAGTTCTGAAGAGTGAATTTTATTGCTTTTTCTTGTCGGTTTTACTTGACAATTCAAAATCAATAAAGTGGAAGGAAGTTAGCAAGGCAGCGGATAAAGGTGCTCCTTCCAAACGGAGGGACTCTATAGATTCTACTCCTCCATCCCCCCAAGATGATTTGCAAGACAACACATGCATAGACACTCAATGTAGTTGTGTTGATGATGAGCATGTCTCCCCTAGTGCACCATCATAGGTTCTCCCTCTAACTTGGCACTGTTATATGTGGTTGCATGTTATGTATGATGTCTAGCTTGTATTGCTTCTAATTTTGTTGAATTCCATCTGCTTACTTTACACATTATACTTGTGAATAAGACACATGTTCCTGTTTCTAGAACATACAATATCTGTCTATCACACCATGTTCTTACATCAAAGTACTACTGCTGTGTAACCTGCAACAATCACTTATCATAAGACACGTTTGACTTGAGAGTGTGATATAGGTTACATTTCGCATTCTTTTCTAGCTTGTAGTACTTCTAATTTGTTGAAATGGCACTTATGACGAGACAGTTTTAACTTGGTAGAGTGATATTCGTTGCATCTTTCATATGGTGTCTAGCTTTCATCGCTTCTAATTTGTTGAAATGCCTTCTCCTTAGTTTACACATCATAAGCTGTGAATATGCAATGTTGTGAATATGCAATGGCACTAATGATGAGAGACCTTTAACTTGGTAGTGTGATGTTGTTTGCATCTTCCATATGATTTATTTCTTGTACTGCTTCACATTTGTTTAAACACCATTTATGATGAGACACTGTTAACTTGGCATAGCGATATTTGTAGCATCTTTCATATGGAGTCTACCTTCCATTGCATTTCTTCTAATTTAGTGAAATGTCTTCTTCTTAGTTTACACATCATAGTTCTAGTTATCTCATGTCGTCCTGTTTTTTGTACATATTACATCCTCCTATCATGTGGTTGTCTAAAATCAAAGTTCAATTCGTCTATATCACGCATCAATTTGTTCTGAAGAACTAAATTGTTATTCATTTTTCTTGTCGGCTTGACTTAACATGGCAGAGAGAAAGAGGAAGCAACACGGAATGACGGGGAAAGGGAAGCGGAAGAATCCTGTAGATTCTGCTGGTACTGATGGTGCAATAGAAGGTCAAAGTCCAGCGGAAAATTGTACAAACAGGGTATCCCGTGCTACACGAGCTACAGAACAAGCCAAACAAAAACAAATAGTTGCCACCAAACAAGCAGAGACAACCCTAGCTGTTGCAACACCTTCCATAGTACCACCAGCTGCACGAGTTACTCGTTGTTCAACTAGCTAGTAGCACGTTCCCAAGCTCCCTTGCCACCTGACACTACTTCCGAAGCACTCTTGACACAAGATGAGTTGGCAAGATCAGATGAACTTTGTGAGCTTCAACAACAAGAAGGTAGTTGTTGGAGTCAAGTTACAGTTGCATGCTTCTTTATATGTAGACTCACAGTTTGATGTACACTAACACTTCCTATGTTCGTTGTTGGACTAGCACCTAGGCGCAAGAGGAAACAAACATCAAGGATAATGCTCGACATCTTAACTAAATCTAGAGGAGGAAGAATGGAGATCCATTTTGAGGCAGGTTTAAAAAGACCACGTGGTGCTACAAAGTCAGCCAAGTTAGTATCAGAGGCAGGGGTTGTCATTAGGTGTCATGTACGTATCCTCCCAACATGGATTCAGTACAGGAATGACAAAGACGAAACCCAATTCAACACCTTCCTCGACCATTTATCTATAAGTATGGTTATGTATGGAAATTAGGAATATCCTCTTGCTCTATCCCATACTTTCTAGGTAGCTGATAATGAGACTCCCATAATTTTCAACAGATGAGGTTCAAGTTGGATAGCCAAGATGATGCAACCAGACAAGCTTGCACCCATGTTTTCAAGTCTGCTCTTCGACAGTTTCGATATAAGTTGAGGAAAACTCACTTTGAAGGCAAGGCTAACAGTGAACTTGCCCAAACATCTCAAGTAGAAAATATATCATATGAAGACTGGAGAGGCCTCGTTAAACACTGGTCTGATCCAAAGTATTAGGTACATTATATATATGTGATCAGATCACATGTTGAAGTCCTATTTACGCATGTGCCACACAAATCTATCTTCTTGTAGGTGAACTGTTCAAAGAACAAGGCCAACCATACGAAAGTGAAATTCCAATAGACGACAGGATCTCATAGCTATATTGCACACTATGAGGCTCTTGTAATTAGCTGTTGTATCACTCTTTTCATTGTACCATATGATCAGATCTATATTGACTTGTTCCAAATGCAGAGGAAATCCCGCAAGGACCAAAAAGTACCTGAACCAAATGATGTGGAAATCTTCAAGGACTGTCACACCAGCAAGACGAAGGGCATGACTACACCAGTCAAAGCTGCTATTGTAAGTCCTTAATCCTCATGCGTTTTAACTACTACTTACTCTGACTTGTGCCTTGAACGGCATGGTTTGCAGCAAATGTCTATTACTCTTTTCAATTTTATACACAGTTGTCTTGGCATATCATTGCACCTTACAATGTTTCAAAGAGAGGAGTGATGTTCCTTTGATCTTGACCTGTAATCTAGTTTCGTGCTGGACTTGCCCACACAATGTTACAATTGCCTGCTTGTCTGTTCTCAGTTGTTTTGTGATATGAATGATGTCATACTATGCTTATCGTTTTATAAACTTTGTCTCTTTATCCTTAGTTGTCAATGCAATGTGAAGAAATAGACAATACATTAGCCATGGTACATGGTCATATGTTTGGAACCTGGTTTTATTATGTACTTCGTAGTAAAATACAACTAATATTTTACATGGGTTCACCAGAATAAGTTCTGTATATAGACCAAAGCTATTTTATTTGGTTTTGCTGCCTCCTTAATATCTTTTGTTCTGGTACTACTAATGTAAAAACTCAACTTTTCAGCAATCTATGGAAAAAATGGTGGAACCGCCACCTTCTGAAGGTGGCAAGGCAACTATAACCGCAATGTCAGCTCTTGGTGCAGTGGGTCAGTACCTGTCCACTAACAGTGCCAAAAGCACGTTCGTGCGTAATATTGGGTTGGTTGTTAAGGCAATCTCGTCCAAACTGCCTCATGATCAAGATATGCAAGCTCAAACAGTGTTATATCTGCACTCCAGACACAAGTCCATTCCCTAAGAGAGACCCTTTGTGAAACAAGGACAAACATTGTTCGATGTCGTCAAGATATGCATGGTTTTGAAACTAGACTAACATACATTTGCTATGTTGTTCAGGAGCCTAGGAGAACTGAAGGCGAAGGTTATGGTGCTCCGCCAGACAATACAACATGAAAACATAACAGTTAGGTCAAATGAACTGAGCTTCTGAACTTCCGATGGTGCATTTATCTGCCAGACTGTTAACTTTTATGCCAACCTTCCTTTTGTTTTATAGTTGTAATTTGTTTTGTTGCGATACAAAATTTGTTCTTAACATGCAGCCACCGGCTGAAGAAAACAACAAGCCATTTTTGTATAGTGTAGGGTGTTCCCTATATTTGCACTAGTGGCGATCTTTGATGCCTAGTGGATGTAATCTGTGCAATCGCCTTAATAGCCTAGCGTTAGTTTCAGGCTTATTTATTTCCTAGTCTTCTTTTTCCCTAGTTTGCTAGTGGCTGCAACAACCATGGGCCATGTACAGACCATGGTAACCTTAACCCTGCTACAGGTCGTAGGATCCATGGGCCTCCTACGGGCCGTCGATAAATGGGCCTCCAACAGGGTCGTAGAATCGGTGGGCCTCGGGCCGTCGGATAAATGGGTCTACATGGGCTGTAAATGGGCGTAATTGGTATCAGCCCAACACGGTAACCGGCTGTTAATAGGCTGGAGGACAACAAAGGCTTAATTCTATCACAGGCATAACGGGTAGTTAATGGGCCAGAATATAGGACGGGCTGGAAACAGCACAACGGGTTAACAGGCCAGAAACGGGCCGACTCTTGCCACAGGCTGAATTTGGCCCATTAGGGGAATAGGCCAGTAATGGGCCGGATGTAATCGAGGGCCGGAAAGGAGCCCAAGAACGTATGGGCCGTCAGTAGGCCGAAAGCTAACACGGGCTGGAAACGTCCTATGTGAATCATGGGCCATTAACGGGTACAAAGAAATTTACTGTTCATTATGGGCTAGAGTCACCGTGGGCCTCTAAAGGGCCTAAAGATATGAAGGCCTCATATGGGCCGAAAGATGTCATGGGCCATACATGGGCCGAAAGTGAAACGGGCTGGTGTTATATTCAATGGCCCACATGACGTTGTTGGACCGATTTCGGGTAGGCCCTAACGGGCCGTGAGTTACCGGGCCGTAAAATGGGCTATTTGTGAAACCATTAACAGGCTTTTCATGGGCCAACCGCTAACTTCTGACCATGTCAACCAGGCTGGCCTTTGTAAGCTAAATGGGCTAGTGGTGGGCCGTCACACTTGTCAACATATCATAGGCGCCTATCTGACCCACTGACGAGCTAACACATGTTTCCTCCGGCCAATCAGAATTTTACACGTGGAACTTTCCGATTGGTCCGGGCTGTTAACGGGTTATCGGATCAAAAACCGGACACGATAGCTTAACGGCAACCCGTTATAGTGGATGCCACGTGTCGGTCACCCTTGACGAAAGCACTTCTCTGATGCGTGATTTATCATCATGGAAGTGGACACTTCCGTGATGATAATTTTGGTAATGTCATGGAACACTTCTACGACAGCACATGTATGACTATCTTGATTCTGTCATAAAATCATCATGGATGTACATGCATGAAAAAAAATGTCACCTACTGTGACAAACACGTATCATCACGGAAGTGTATTTTTTTGTAGTGATGTGAACTATTGGTGTTAAATCACATGGCGATGTGAACTAGATTATTGACTCTAGTGCAAGTGGGAGACTGAAGGAAATATGCCCTAGAGGCAATAATAAAGTTGTTATTTTATATTTCCTTGTATCATGATATATGTTTATTATTCATGCTAGAATTGTATTAACCGGAAACTTGATACATGTCTGGATACATAGACAAAACACTATGTCCCTAGTAAGCCTCTACTAGACTAGCTCATTAATCAAAGATGGTTAAGTTTGCTAACCATAGACATGTGTTGTCATTTGATGAACATGATCGCATCATTAAGAGAATGATGTGATGGACAAGACCCATCCGTTAGCTTAGTATAATGATCGTTAAGTTTTATTGCTATTGCTTTCTGCATGACTTATACATATTCCTTTGACTATGAGATTATGCAACTCCCGAATACCGGAGGAATACTTTGCGTGCTATCAAACATCACAACGTACCTGGGTGATTATAAAGATGCTCTATAGGTATCTCCGAAGGTGTTTGTTCGGTTGGCATAGATCGAGATTAGGATTTGTCACTCTGAGTATCGAAGAGGTATCTTTGGGCCCTCTCGGTAATGCACATCAAGATAAGTTTTTGCGGGATGATGCATTACGGAACGAGTAAAGAGTCTTCCCGGTAACGATATTGAACTAGGTATGAGGATACCAATGATAGAAACCCGGGAAGGTAGCATACCGATGGCAAAGGGAATAACGTATGTTGTCATTACCATTTGACCGATAAAGATCTTCATAGAGCATCCAGGTTCTGCTGTTGGTTATTGATCGGCGATGTGTCTCGGTCATGTCTACATAGTTCTTGAACCCGTAGGGTCTGCACGCTTAACGTTCGATGACGATTTGTATTATGAGTTATGTGTTTTTGGTGACCGAAGATTGTTCGGAGTCCCGGATGAGATCACAGACATGACGAGGAGTCTCGAAATGGTTGAGAGGTAAAGATTGATATATTGGAATATGGTATTCGGACATCGGAATGGTTTCAGAATGGTTCATGTATTTTCAGAGTACCGAGGGGTTACCGGAACCCCCTGGGGAAGTATTCGGCCTACATGGGCCATAGGGGAGAGAGGAGGCAGCTGATACATCTCCAACGTATCTATATTTTTTGATTGTTCCATGCTATTATATTACCAGTTTTGGATGTTTATGGGCTTTACTTTACACTTTTATATCATTTTGGGACTAACCTACTAACCGGAGGCCCAGCCCAAATTGTTGTTTTCTTGCCTATTTTAGTGTTTCGAAGAAAAGGAATATCAAACGGAGTCCAAACGGAATGAAACCTTCGGGAGAGTTATTTTTGGAACGGAAGCAATCCAAGAGACTTGGAGTGGACGTCAGGGAAGCTTTGAGGTGGCCACGAGGGTCAGGGGCATGCCCTACCCCCCTGGGCATGCCCCCCACCCTCGTGGTCCCCTCGTGGCCCCCTTGACTGACTTCTTTCGCCTATATATGTCCATATACCCTAAAAACATCGAGGAACACAATAGACCGGGAGTTGCGCCGCCGCAAGCCTCTATAGCCACCAAAAATCAATCAGGACCTTGTTCCGGCACCCTGTCGGAGGGGGGATCCCTCACCGGTGGCCATCTTCATCATCCCGGCGCTCTCCATGACGAGGAGGGAGTAGTTCACCCTCGGGGCTGAGGGTATGTACCAGTAGCTATTTGTTTGATCTCTCTCTCTTTCGTGTTCTTGATTCGGCACGATCTTGATGTATCGCGAGCTTTGCTATTATAGTTGGATCTTATGATGTTTCTCCCCCTCTACTCTCTTGTAATGGATTGAGTTTTCCCTTTGAAGTTATCTTATCAGATTGAGTCTTTAAGGATTTGAGAACACTTGTTGTATGTCTTGCAGTGCTTATCTGTGGTGACAATGGGATATTCACATGATCTACTTGATGTATGTTTTGGTGATCAACTTGTGGGTTTCGTTGTGAACTTATGCATAGGGGTTGGCACACGTTTTCGTCTTGACTCTCCGGTAGAAACTTTGGGGCAATCTTTGAAGTTCTTTGTGTTGGTTGAATAGATGAAGCTGAGATTGTGTGATGCATATCGTATAATCATGCCCACGGATACTTGAGATGACATTGGAGTATCTAGTTGACCTTAGGGTTTTGGTTGATTTGTGTCTTAAGGTGTTATTCTAGTACGAACTCTATGATAGATCAAACGGAAAGAATAGCTTTGTGTTATTTTACTACGGACTCTTGAATAGATTGATCAGAAAGGATAACTTTGAGGTGGTTTCGTACCCTACAATAATCTCTTTGTTTGTTTTCCGCTATTAGTGACTTTCGAGTGACTCTTTGTTGCATCTTGAGGGATATTTATATGATCCAATTATGTTATTATTGTTGAGAGAACTTGAACTAGTGAAAGTATGAACCCTAGGCCTTGTTTCCTAGAATTGCAATACCGTTTGTGCTCACTTTTATCATTAGTTACCTTGCTGTTTTTATATTTTCAGATTACAAAAACCTATATCTACCATCCATATTGCACTTGTATCACCATCTCTTCGCCGAACTAGTGCACCTATACAATTTACCATTATATTGGGTGTGTTGGGGACACAAGAGACTCTTTGTTATTTTGTTGCAGGGTTGTTTGAGAGAGACCATCTTCATCCTATGCCTCCCATGGATTGATAAACCTTAGGTCATCCATTTGAGGGAAATTTGCTACTGTCCTACAAACCTTTGCACTTGGAGGCCCAACAACGTCTACAAGAAGAAGGCTTTTCTGGCGTCATTGCCAGGGAGGTGAGTGCTAGAAGGTATATCTTTAGATCTTGCAATTGAATCTTTTAGTTTCTTGTTTTATCACTAGTTTAGTTTATAAAAGAAAACTACAAAAATATGGAGTTGAGTTTGCCTCATACACTTCATCTTTTTAATATCTTTCGTGAAAATGATGGAAAGGAAAATTGTGCTCAATTGCTAGAAGAAGAATGCATTAAAATGTTTGGTACTAGATCTTTGTATGATGAGCATGATTTCAATGTTGTTAGTATGAATTCCTTGAATATCCATGATGATAATGATATGCAAAGCCACAAGCTTGGTGAAGCTATGTTTGATGAAGATGATATTTTTTGTCCCCCAAGTTTTGATGAGCAAATTTATTACGATGAAAGCATGCCTCCTATTTATGATGATTATTGTGATGATACGTATGTCATAAAGAATAAATTTGCTTATGTGGAGAGTAATAAAAATTCTATGATTGTAGGTCATGGAAAGAATGTTTTATGTGATGGTTATATTGTTGAATTCATTCATGATGCCACAGAAATTAATTATGAGGGAGGAATATATGCTTGTAGGAATTGCAATAATATCAAGTTCCCTCTCTATGTGTTGAAAATCTTGAAGCTATGCTTGTTTTGCTTTCCTATGCTAGTTGATTCTTCCCATAAGTTCTTTTCTCACAAAATCCCTATGCATAGCAAGTGGCTTAGACTTAAATGTGCTAGTCATATTCTTCCTGATGCTCTCTTTATGTTTCAATTCTTATCTTTTATGTGAGCATCATTGAAATCATCATGCCTAGCTAGGGGCGTTAAATGTTAGCGCTTGTTGGGAGGCTACCCAATTTTATTTTTGTTTCTTGCTTTTTGTTTCTGTTTAGTAATAAATAATTCATCTAGCCTCTGGTTAGATGTGGTTTTATGTTTTAATTAGTGTTTGTGCCAAGTAGGACCTTTGGGAAGACTTGGGTGAAGTCTTTGTGATCTTGCTGTAAAAAACAGAAACTTTCGCGCTCACGAGATTAGCTGCCAGTTTTTATTGGAGAGCGATTTTAGGTTGATTCTTTTTGCAGATGATTAATAGACAAATTCCTCAGGTCCACCAAGTTATTTCAGAATATTTGGAGTTATATAAGTACACGTTTGATACAGATTACTACAGACTCTTCTGTTTTTGATAGATTCTGTTTTCTATGTTTTGTTTGCTTACTTTGATGAATCTATGAGTAGTATCGGAGGGTATGAACCATAGATAAGTTGGAATACAGTAGATATTACACCAATATGAATTTATAATGAGTTCACAACAGTACCTAAGTGGTGATTTATTTTCTTATACTAATGGAGCTTACGAGTTTTCTGTTGAGTTTTGTGTTGTGAAGTTTTCAAGTTTTGGGTAAAGATTCGATGGACTATGGAATAAGGAGTGGAAAGAGCCTAAGCTTGGGGATGCCCAAGGCACCCCAAGGTAATATTCAAGGACAACCAAGAGCCTAAGCTTGGGGATGCCCCGGATGGCATCCCCTCTTTCGTCTTCGTCTATCGGTAACTTTACTTGGAGCTATATTTTTATTCACCACATGATATGTGTTTTGCTTGGAGAGTCTTGTATGATATGAATCTTTGCTTTTTAGTTTACCACAATCATCCTTGCTGTACACACCTTTTGGGAGAGACGCACATGATTTGGAATTTATTAGAATACTCTATGTGCTTCACTTATAACTTTTGAGCTAGATAGTTTCGCTCTATGTGCTTCACTTATTTTTAGAGCATGGCGGTGGCTTTATTTCGTAGAAATTGTTGATCTCTCATGCTTCACTTATATTATTTTGAGAGTCTTTTAGAACAGCATGGTATTTGCTATGGTTATAAAATTGGTCCTAGAATGATGGGCATCCAAGTTAGGTATAATAAAAACTATCATAGGAAGTGAATTGGATGCTATGATCAATTTGATGCTTGATAATTGTTTTGAGATATAAAGGTGGTAATATTAGTCATGCTAGTTGGGTAATTATGACATTGAGGAATACGTGTGTTGAAGTTGGCAAGTCATGTAGCATGCACGTATGGTAAAAGTTGTGTAACAAATTTATTGCATGGAGTGCTCTTTTGAGTGCCTTCCTTATGGGTGGAGGTCGGGGGCGCGCGATGGTTAACTCCTACCAACCTCCCCCCTAGGAGCATGCATAGTAGTACTTTTCTTCGAGGGCTAATAAAACATTTGCAAAAAGTATGTGAGTTCTTTATGACTAATGTGAGTCCATGGATTATACGCACTCTTACCCTTCCATCATTGCAAGCCTCCTCGGTACCGTGCATTGCCCTTTCTCACCCTTAGAGTTGGTGCAAACTTCGCCGGTGCATCCAAACCCCGTGATACGATACAATCTATCTGTTGGAAATATGCCCTAGAGGCAATAATAAATTAGTTATTATTATTATATTTCCTTGTTCATGAGAATCGTTTATTATCCATGCTATAATTTTATTGATAGGAAATTCACATACATGTGTGGATACATAGACAACACCATCTCCCTAGTAAGCCTCTAGTTGACTAGCTCGTTGATCAATAGATGGTTATGGTTTCCTGACCATGGACATTGGATGTCGTTGATAACGGGATCACATCATTAGGAGAATGATGTGATGGACAAGACCCAATCCTAAGCCTAGCACAAAGATCGTGTAGTTCGTATGCTAAAGCTTTTCTAATGTCAAGTATCATTTCCTTAGACCATGAGATTGTGCAACTCCCGAATACCGTAGGAATGATTTAGGTGTTCCAAACATCACAACGTAACTGGGTGGCTATAAAGGTACACTACGGGTATCTCTGAAAGTGTCTATTGGGTTGGCACGAATCGAGACTGGGATTTGTCACTCCGTGTGACGAAGAGGTATCTCTGGTCCCACTTGGTAGGACATCATCATAATGTGCACAATGTGACCAAGGGGTTGATCACGGGATGATGTGTTACGGAATGAGTAAAGAGACTTGCCGGTAACGAGATTGAACAAGGTATTGGGATACCGACGATTGAATCTCGGGCAAGTACTATACCGCTAGACAAAGGGAATTGAATACAGGATTGATTGAATCCTCGACATCGTGGTTCATCCGATGAGATCATCATGGAACATGTGCGAGCCAACATGGGTATCCATATCCCACTATTGGTTATTGGCCGGAGAGTTGTCTCAGTCATGTCTACATGTCTCCCGAACCCGTAGGGTCTACACACTTAAGGTTCGATGACGCTAGGGTTATAGGGAATAGATGTACGTGGTTACCGAATGTTGTTAAGAGTATCGGATGAGATCCCATACGTCACGAGGTGTTCCGGAATGGTCCGAAGGTAAAGATTTATATATGGGAAGTCCTGTTTTGGTCACCGGAAAAGTTTCGGGGGCTAACGGTAACGTACCGGGACCATCGGGAGGGTCCCGGGGGTCCACCAGGTAGGGCCACCGGCCCCAGAGGGCTGCATGGGACAAGTGTGGGAGGGGACCAGCCCCAGATGGGCTGGTGCACCCCCCCACCAGGGCCCAAGGCGCCTAGGGTTTGGGGGAACCCTAAAAGAGGGCGCCCCTCCTTGCCTTGGGGGGCAAGGCAACCCCCCTGGCCGCCGCCCCCTCCTCAGATTGGATCTGAGGGGGCCGGCCCCCCTCTCCCTTGCCCATATATATGTGGGGGGTGGGAGGGCAGCCGCACCCAAGTTTTGGCGCAGCCCTCCCCCTCTCCCAAGTCCTCCTCCTCCCCCGCGGTGCTTGGCGAAGCCCTGCAGGATTGCCACGCTCCTCCACCACCACCACGCCGTCGTTCTGCTGCTGGACGGAGTCTTCCCAACCTCTTCCTCTCTCCTTGCTGGATCAAGGCATGGGAGACGTCACCGGGCTGCATGTGTGTTGAACGCGGAGGTGTCATCTGTTCGGCACTAGGATCAGCGGTGATTTGGATCACGACGAGTACTACTCCATCAACCCCGTTCACTTGAACGTTTCCGCTTAGCGATCTACAAGGGTATGTAGATGTACTCCCCTTTCCCTTGTTGCTAGCTTACTCCATGGCTTGATCTTGGTGCTGCGTAGAAAATTTTGAATTTCTGCTACGTTCCCCAACAGTGGCATCATGAGCTAGGTCTATGCGTAGTTTCTATGCACGAGTAGAACACAAGTTGTTGTGGGTGTTGATTTTGTTCAATATGCTTACCGTTACTAGTCCAATCTTGTTTCGACGGTATTGTGGGATGAAGCGGCCCGGACCGACCTTACACATACACTTACGTGAGACAGGTTCCACCGACTAACATGCACTTGTTGCATAAGGTGGCTAGCGGGTGCCAGTCTCTCCCACTTTAGTCGGATCGGATTCGATGAAAGGGTCCTTATGAAGGGTAAATAGCAATTGGCATATCACGTTGTGGTTTTTGCGTAGGTAAGAAACCTTCTTGCTAGAAACCCATAGCAGCCATGTAAAACATGCAAACAACAATTAGAGGACGTCTAACTTGTTTTTGTAGGGTATGCTATATGATGTGATATGGCCAAAAAGAATGTGATGAATGATATGTGATGTATGAGATTGATCATGTTCTTGTAATAGGAATCACGACTTGCATGTCGATGAGTATGACAACCGGCAGGAGCCATAGGAGTTGTCTTAATTTATTGTATGACCTGCGTGTCATTGAACAATGCCATGTAATTACTTTACTTTATTGCTAAACCGTTAGTCATATAGTAGAAGTAATAGTTGGCGAGACAACTTCATGGAGACACGATGATGGAGATCATGATGATGGAGATCATGGTGTCATGCCGGTGATGATGATGATCATGGAGCCCCGAAGATGGAGATCAAAAGGAGCAAAAGGATATTGACCATATCATGTCACTTTTTGATTGCATGTGATGTTTATCATGTTTATGCATCTTATTTGCTTAGAACGATGATAGTAAATAAGATGATCCCTCATTAAAATTTCAAGAAAGTGTTCCCCCTAACTGTGCACCGTTGCGAAAGTTCATTGTTTCGAAGCACCACGTGATGATCGGGTATGATGGATTCTAACGTTCACATACAATGGGTGTAAGCCAGATTTACACACGCGAAACACTTATGTTGCCTTGACGAGCCTAGCATGTACAGACATGGCCTCGGAACACAAGAGACCGAAAGGTCGAGCATGAGTCGTATGGTAGATATGATCAACATGAAGATGTTCACCGATGATGACTAGTCCGTCTCACGTGATGATCGGACACGACCTAGTTGACTCGGATCATGTAATCCCTTAGATGACTAGAGGGATGTCTATCTGAGTGGGAGTTCATAGGATGAACTTAATTATCCTGAACATAGTCAAAAGATCTTTGCAAATTATGTCGTAAGCTCGCGCTTTAGTTCTACTGTTTAGATATGTTCCTAGAGAAAATTCAGTTGAAAGTTGATAGTAGCGATTATGCGGACTAGGTCCGTAAACTGAGGATTGTCCTCGTTGCTTTGAAGAAGGCTTATGTCCTTAATGCACCGCTCAGTGTGCTGAACCTCGAACGTCGTTTGTGGATATTGCAAACATCTGACACACACATTTTGATAACTACGTGATAGTTGAGTAATGTTAAACGGTTTAGAGTTGAGGCACCAAAGATGAATTCGAAACGTCATGAAACATATGAGATGTTTGGAGGGCTGAAATTGGGATTTCAGGATCGTGCCCACGTCAAGAGGTATAAGACCTCCGACGATTTTCTTAGCCTGCAAAAGCTCAATCGTTGAGCTTGTGCTCAGATTGTCTGAGTACAACAATCACTTGAATCGAGTGGGAGTTGATCTTCCAGATGAGATAGTGATGTTTCTCCAAAGTCATTGCCACCAAGCTGCTAGAGCTTCGTGATGAACTATAACATATCAGGGATAGATATGATGATCCTTGAGATATTCCTGATGTTTGACACCGCGAAAGTAGAAATCAAGAAGGAGCATCAATTGTTGATGGTTGGTGAAACCACTAGTTTCAAGAAGGGCAAGGGCAAGAAGGGATACTTCATGAAACGGCAAATCAGCTGCTGCTCTAGTGAAGAAACCCAAGGATGAACCCAAACCTGAGACTAAGTGCTTCTGTAATAAGGGGAACAGCCACTGGAGCAGAATTACCCTAGATACTTGGTAGATGAGAAGTTTGGCAAGGTCGATAGAAGTATATTGGATATACATTATGTTAATGTGTACTTTACTAGTACTCCTAGTAGCACCAGGGTATTAGATACCGGTTCGGTTGCTAAGTCTTAGTAACTCGAAAAAAAGGCTGTGGAGTAAACGGAGATTAGCTAAAGGGGAGCTGGCGATATGTGTTGGAAGTTTTTCCAAGCTTGATGTGATCAAGCATCGCACGCTCCCTCTACCATCGAGATTGGTCTTAAACCTAAATAATTGTTATTTGGTGTTTGCGTTGAGCATAGACATGATTGGATTATGTCTATCGCAATACGGTTATTCATTTAAGGAGAATAATGGTTACTTTGTTTATTTGAATAAATACCTTCAATGGTCTTGCACCTAAAATGAATGGTTTATTGAATCTCGATCGTAGTGATACACATGTTCATGCCAAAAGATATAAGATAGTAATGATAGTACCACCTACTTGTGGCACTGCCATGTAAGTCATATTGATATAAAACGCATGAAGAAGCTCCATGTTGATGGATCTTTGGACTCACTCGTTTTTGAAAAGTTTGAGACATGTGAACCATGTCTATTGGTGTATATGCATGAAGAAACTCCATGCAAATGGACCGTTTGACTCACTTGATTTTGAATCACTTGAGACATGCAAATCATACCACATGGGCAAGATGACTGAAAGCCTCGTTTTCAGTAAAATGGAACAAGAAAGCAACTTGTTGGAAGTAATACATTTTGATGTGTGCAGTCCAATGAGTGCTGAGGCACGCAGTGGATATCGTTATGTTCTTATTTCACGGATGATTTGAGTAGATACTGAGTATATTTACTTGATGAAACACAAGTCTGAATTATTGAATGGTTCAAGTAATTTCAGAGTGAAGTTGAAGATCATCGTGACAAGAGGATAAAATGTCTATGATATGATCATAGAGATGAGTATCTGAGTTACGAGATTTGGCACGCAATTAAGACATTGTGGAAATTGTTTCACAATTAATACCGCCTGGAACACCATAGTGTGATGGTGTGTCCGAACATCATAGTTGCACCCTATTGGATATGGTGTGTACCATGATGTCTCTTATCGAATTACCACTATCGTTCATGGGTTAGGCATTAGAGATAACCGCACTCACTTTAATAGGGCACCACGTAATTCCGTTGAGACGACACCGTTTGAACTATGGTTTGGAGAAACCTAAGTTGTCGTTTCTTAAAAGTTTGGGGCTGCCACACTTATGTGAAAAAGTTTCAGGTTGATAAGCTCGAACCCAAAGCGGATAAAATGCATCTTTATAGGACACCCAAAACAGTTGGGTATACCTCCTAATTCAGATCCGAAAGCAATAGGGATTGTTTCTAGAATCGGGTCCTTTCTCGAGGAAAAGTTTGTCTGGAAAAATTGAGTGGGAGGATGGTAGACACTTGATATGGTTATTGAACCGTCACTACAACTAGTGTGTAGCAGGGCACGGGAAGTTGTTCCTGTGGCACCTACACCAATTGAAGTGGAAGCTGATGATAGTGATCATGAAGCCTCAGAACAAGTCACTGCCGAACCTCGTAGGATGACAAGGACACGTACTACTTCAGAGTGGTACGGTAATCCTGTCTTGGAGGTCATGTTGATATACAACAATGAACCTACGAGCTATGGAAAAGCGATGGTGGGCCCGGATTCCGACAAATGGCTCGAAGCCATAAAATCCGAGAGAGGATCCATGTATGAAAACAAAGTGTAGACTTTGGCAGAACTACCCAATGGTCGTAAGGCTGTTGAGTACAGATGGATTTTAGAAGGAAGACGGACAATGATGGTAACTGTCACCATTAAGAAAGCTCAACTTGTCGTTAAGATATTTTCCGACAAGTTCAAGGAGTTGACTACGATGAGACTTTCTCACTCGTAGGGATGCTAAGAGTCTGTTGGAACTATATTAGCAGTTACTGCATTATTTATGAAATCTTGTAGATAGGATGTCAAAACATTGTTTCCTCGATGATTTTCTTGAGGAAAGGTTGTATGTGATACAACCAGAAGGTTTTGACAATCCTGAAAGACGCTAACAAGTATGCAAAGCTCCAACAATCCTTCTATGGACTAGAGTAAGCATCTCTGAGTTGGAATGTGTGCTTTGATGAGATGATCAAAAATTTTGGGTTTATACAAAGTTTATGAGAAACTTGTATTTCCAAGGAAGTGAGTGGGAGCACTATAGAATTTCTGGAAAGCATAAAGGGTTGATTGAAAGGAGTTTTTCAAGGGAAAACCTGGATTAAGTTACTTGAACATTGAGCATCAAGATCTATGAGGATAGATCAAAAACGCTTAATGGTACTTTGAAATGAGCACATACCTTGACATGATCTTGAAGGTGTTCAAGATGGAACAGTCAAAGAAGGAGTTCTTGCCTGAGCTGTAAGGTATGAAGTTAAGACTTAAAGCTCGACCACGGTAGAAGAGAGAGAAATGACGAAGGTTGTCCCCTATGCTTTAGACGTAGGCTCTACATATGCTATGCTGAGTACCGCACCTGATGTGTGCCTTGCCACGTGTTTGGCAAGGGGGTACAAGAGTGATCCAGGAATGGATCATTGGACATCGGTCAAAATTGTCCTTGGAGTAATAAGGACATGTTTCTCAATTATGGAGGTGATAAAGAGTTTGGCATAAAGGGTTACGTCGATGCAAGCTTTAACACCTATCCGAATGACTCTGAGTAGCAAACCGGATACGTATAGTGGAGCAACCATTTGGAATAGCTCCAAGTGGAGTGTGGAAGCAGCATTTACAATATGACCTAGAGATTTGCGAAGTACATACGGATCTGAATGTTGCAGACCCGTTGACTAAAACCTCTCTCACTAGCAAAACATGATCAAACCCCAAAACTCATTGAGTCTTAATCACATGATGATGTGAACTAGTTTAGTGACACTAGTAAACTCTTTGGATGTTGGTCACATGGCGATGTGACCTATGAGTGTTAATCACATGGCGATGTGAACTAGATTATTGACTCTAGTGCAAGTGGGAGACTCATGGAAATATGCCCTAGAGGCAATAATAAATTAGTTATTATTATTATATTTCCTTGTTCATGATGATCGTTTATTATCCATGCTATAATTGTATTGATAGGAAACTCAGATACATATCTGGATACATAGACAACACCATGTCCCTAGTAAGCCTCTAGTTGACTAACTCGTTGATCAATAGATGGTTACGGTTTCATGAACATGGACATTGGATGTCGTTGATAACGGGATTACATCATTAGGAGAATGATGTGATGGACAAGACCCAATCCTAAGCCTAGCACAAAGATCGTGTAGTTTGTATGCTAAAGCTTTTCTAATGGCAAGTATCATTTCCTTAGACCATGAGATTGTGCAACTCCCGGATACCGTAGGAATGATTTGGGTGTACCAAACATCACAACATAACTGGGTGGCTATAAAGGTACACTACGGGTATCTCCTAAAGTGTCTGTTGGGTTGGCACGAATCGAGACTGGGATTTGTCACTCCGTGTGACGGAGAGGTATCTCTGGGCCCACTCGGTAGGACATCATCATAATGTGCACAATGTGACCAAGGGGTTGATCACGGGATGACGTGTTATGGAACGAGTAAAGAGACTTGACGGTAACGATATTGAACAAGGTATCGGGATACCGACGATCGAATCTCGGGCAAGTATTATACCGCTAGACAAAGGGAATTGAATACGGGATTGATTGAATCCTCGACATCATGGTTCATCAGATGAGATCATCGTGGAACATGTGGGAGCCAACATGGGTATCCAGATCCCGATGTTGGTTATTGGCCGGAGAGTTGTCTTGGTCATGTCTACGTGTCTCCCGAACCCGTAGGGTCTACACACTTAAGGTTTGATGATGCTAGGGTTATAGGGAATTGATGTACGTCGTTACCGAATGTTGTTCGGAGTCCCGGATGAGATTCCGGACGTCACGAGGAGTTCCGGAATGGTCCGGAGGTAAAGATTTATATATGGGAAGTCCTGTTTTGGTCACGGGAAAAGTTTCGGGTGCTAACGGTAACGTACCGAGACCATCGGGAGGGTCCCGGGGGTCCACCAGGTGGGGCCACCGGCCCAAGAGGGCTGCGTGGGCCAAGTGTGGTAGGGGACCAGCCCCAGGTGGGCTGGTGTGCCCCCCACCAGGGCCCAAGGCGCCTAGGGTTTGGGGGAACCCTAAAAGGGGCGCCCCCCTTTGCCTTGGGGGGCAAGGCAATCCCCCTGGCCGCCGCCCCCTCCTCAGATTGGATCTGAGGGGGCCTTCCCCCCTCTCCCTTGCCCCTATACATATGTGGGGGGTGGGAGGGCAGCCGCCCCCAAGTTCTGGCGCAGCCCTCCCCCTCTCCCAAGTCCTCCTCCTCTGCCGCGGTGCTTGGCGAAGCCCTGCAGGACTGCCACGCTCCTCCACCACCACCACGCCGTCATGCTACTGCTGGACGGAGTCTTCCCAACCTGTTCCTCTCTCCTTGCTGGATCAAGGCATGGGAGACGTCACCGGGCTGCATGTGTGTTGAACACGGAGGTGCCGTCCGTTCGGCACTAGGATCATCGGTGATTTGGATCACGACGAGTACGACTCCATCAACCCCGTTCACTTGAACGCTTCCGCTTAGCGATCTACAAGGGTATGTAGATGTACTCCCCTTTCCCTCGTTGCTAGATTGCTCCATGGCTTGATCTTGGTGTTGCATAGACAATTTTGAATTTCTGGTACGTTCCCCAACACGATCACACATAAACCTCCTATATCTTCCTCAAAACAGCCACAATACCTACCTATTATGGCATTTCCATGGCCATTCCGAGATATGTTGCCATGCAACTTTCCACCGTTCCGTTTATCATGATACGCATCATCATTGTCATATTTCCTTGCATGATCATGTATTTGACATTGTATTTGTGGCAAAGCCACCATGCATAATTTTTCATACATGTCGCTCTTGAGTCATTGCCCATCCCGGTACACCGCCGGAGGCATTCATATAGTCATATCTTGTTCTAGTTTCGAGTTGTAATTCATGAGTTATAAATAAATAGAAGTGTGATGATCATCATTATTAGAGCATTGTCCCTTATAAAAAAGGAAAGTCCAAATAAAAAAAAAGAAAGGCCAATAAAAAAGAAAAAAAAAGAAAGGCCAATAAAAAAATAAAACAAAAAGGGGACAATGTTATCCTTTTCCACACTTGTGCTTCAAAGTAGCCACATGTTCTTCATAGAGGGAGTCTCTTATGTTGTCACTTTCATATACTAGTGGGAATTTTTCATTATAGAACTTGGCTTGTATATTCCAACGATGGCTTCCTCAAAATGCCCTAGGTCTTCTTGAGCAAGCAAGTTGGATGCACACCCACTTAGTTTCTTTTGTTGAGCTTTCATACATTTATAGCTCTAGTGCATCCGTTGCATGGAAATCCCTACTCCTCATGTTGACATCAATTGATGGGAATCTCCATAGCCCGTTGATTAGCCTCGTCAATGTGAGACTTCCTCCTCTTTTGTCTTCTCCACACAACCTCCATCATCATTCTATTACACCCATAGTGCTATATCCATGTCTCACGCTCATGTATTGCATGAGAGTTGAAAAAAGCTGAAGCGCGTTAAAAAGTATGAACCAATTGCTTGGCTGAAACTGGGGTTGTGCGTGATGGGAGACTGAAGGAAATATTCCCTAGAGTCAATAATAAAGTAGTTATTTTATATTTCCTTATATCATGATATATGTTTATTATTTATGCTAGAATTGTATTAACCGGAAACTTGATACATGTCTAGATACATAGACAAAACACTGTGTCCCTAGTAAGCCTCTACTAGACTAGCTCGTTAATCAAAGATGGTTAACTTTGCTAACCATAGACATGTGTTGTCATTCTATGAATAGGATCACATCATTAGGAGAATGATGTGATGGACAAGACCCAACCGTTAGCTTAGCATAATGATCGTGAAGTCTTATTGCTATTGCTTTCTTCATGACTTATACATATTCCTTTGACTATGACATTATGCAACTCTCGGATACCGGAGGAATACCTTGTGTGCTATCAAACATCACAACATAACTGGGTGATTATAAAGATGCTCTATAGGTATCTCCGAAGGTGTTTGTTCAGTTGGCATAGATCGAGATTAGGATTTGTCACTCCGAGTATCGAAGACGTATCTTTGGGCCCTCTCGGTAATGCACATCACAATAAGTTGTTGCGGGATGATGCATTACAAAACGAGTAAAGAGTCTTGCCGGTAACGAGATTGAACTAGGTATGAGGATACCAACGATCGAATCTCGGGCAAGTAACATACCAACGAGAAAGGGAATAACGCATGTTGTCATTGCGGTTTGACCGATAAAGATCTTCGTAGAATATGTAGGAACCAATATGAGCATCCAGGTTCTGCTATTGGTTATTGATCGGCGATGTGTCTCGGTCATGTCTACAAAGTTCTCGAACCCGTAGGGTGCGCACGCTTAATGTTCGATGACGATTTGTATTATGAGTTATGTGTTTTTGGTGGCCGAAGATTGTTCGGAGTCCCGGATGAGATCACAGACATGACGAGGAGTCTCAAAATGGTCGATAGGTAAAGATTGATATATTGAAGATGGTATTCGGACATCAGGATGGTTTCGGAATGGTTCGGGTATTTTTCAGAGTACCGAGGGGTTACCGGAACCCCCCGGGGAAGTATTGGGCCTACATGGGCCATAGGGGAGAGAGGAGGTAGTTGATACGTCTCCAACGTATCTATAATTTTTGATTGTTCCATGCTATTATATTACCCGTTTTGGATGTTTATGGGCTTTACTTTACACTTTTATATCATTTTTGGGACTAACCTACTAATCGGAGGCCTAACCCAAATTGTTGTTTTCTTGCCTATTTCAGTGTTTCGAAGAAAAGGATTATCAAACGAAGTCCAAATGGAATGAAACCTTCGGGAGAGTTATTTTTGGAATGGAAGCAATCCAGGAGACTTGGAGTGGACATCAGGGAAGCTTCGAGGTGGCCACGAGGGTCAGGGGCGCGCCCTACCCCCCTGGGCACACCCCCACTCTCGTGGGCCCCTGTGGCCCCCCTGACTGACTTCTTTCGCCTATATATGTCCATATACCCTACAAACATCAAGGAACACAATAGATTGGGAGTTCCACCGCCGCAAGCCTCTGTAGCAACCAAAAACCAATCGGGAACCTGTTCCGGCTCCTTGTCGGAGGGGGGATCCCTCACTGGTGGCCATCTTCATCATCCCGACGCTCTCCATGACGAGGAGGGAGTAGTTCACCCTCGGGGCTGAGGGTATGTACCAGTAGCTATTTGTTTTATCTCTCTCTCTCTCTCTCCTGTTCTTGATTCGACATGATCTTGATGTATCGCGAGCTTTGCTATTATAGTTGGATCTTATGATGTTTCTCCCCCTCTACTCTCTTGTAATGGATTGAGTTTTCCCTTTGAAGTTATCTTATCGGATTGAGTCTTTAAGGATTTGAGAACACTTGATGTATGTCTTGCCGTGCTTATCTGTGGTGACAATGGGATATTCACGTGATCTACTTGATGTATGTTTTGGTGATCAACTTGTGGGTTCTGTTGTGAACTTATGCATAGGGGTTGGCACACGTTTTCGTCTTGACTACCCGGTAGAAACTTTGGGGCAATCTTTGAAGTTCTTTGTGTTGGTTGAATAGATGAATCTGAGATTGTGTGATGCATATCGTATAATCATGCCCACGGATACTTGAGTTGACATTGAAGTATATAGGTGACATTAGGGTTTTGGTTGATTTGTGTCTTAAGGTGTTATTCTAGTATGAACTCTATGATAGATCGAAGGGAAAGAATAGCTTTGTGTTATTTTACTACAAACTCTTGAATAGGTCGATCAGAAAGGATAACTTTGAGGTGGTTTCGTACCCTACAATAATCTCTTTGTTTGTTTTCCGCTATTAGTGACTTTGGAGTGACTCTTTGTTGCATGTTGAGGGATAGTTATATGATCCAGTTATGTTATTATTGTTGAGAGAACTTGCACTAGTGAAATTATGAACCCTAGGCCTTGTTTCCGAGCATTGCAATACCGTTTGTGCTCACTTTTATCTAGTTACCTTGCTGTTTTTATATTTTCATATTACAAAAACCTATGTCTACCATCGATATTGCACTTGTATCACCATCTCTTCACCGTACTAGTGCACCTATGCAATTTGCCATTGTATTGGGTGTGTTGGGGACACAAGAGACTCTTTGTTATTTGGTTGAGGGGTTGTTTGACAGAGACCATCTTCATCCTACGCCTCCCATGGATTGATAAACCTTAGGTCATCCACTTGAGGGAAAATTGCTACTGTCCTACAAATCTTTGCACTTGGAGGCCCAACAACGTCTACAAGAAGAAGGTTGTGTAGTAGACATCAGCAGCCCACAAGGGGTGCCCCCCCCCATGGGGAGTCCGAATAGGACTAGGGGAGGGGGCGGCGCCCCCCTTTCCTTCTCCTCCTCCCTCTCCTTCCCCTTTCCCCCTCCGTAAGAAAGGAAGGGGGGCGAGTAGCACTTGGAGTCGTATTAGGTTTCCCCCCATGGCGTTCCCCATATGTCGGCAGCCTCCTCCCTTCCTCCTTTATATACAGGGGCAAGGGCCACCCCATAGCACAATAGTTATTCTCTTAGTCGTGTGCGGTGCTCCCCTCCACAGTTTACTCCTTTGGTCATAGCTTCATTGTGCTTAGGCGAAGCCCTGCGTGGATCACATCACCATCACCATCACCACGTCATCGAGCTGAACAAACTCTCCCTCGACACTTTGCTGGATGAAGAGTGTGAGGGACGTCATCGAGCTAAACGTGTGCTGAACTCGGAGGTGTCGTATGTTTGGTACTAGATCGGTTGGATCATGAAGATGTTCGATTACATCAACCGCGTTAACCTAACGCTTCCGCTTTCGGTCTACGAGGGTACATGGACACACTCTCCCCCTCTCTTTGCTATGCATCTCCTAGATAGATCTTGCATGATCATAGGATTTTTTTTTGAAATTGCATGCTACGTTTCGCAACATAACGATCATTATGCTGAGCTAACGGATGGGTCTTGTCCATCACATCATTCTCCTAATGATGTGATCCCGTTCATCAAATGACAACACATGTCTATGGTCAGGAAACTTAACCATCTTTGATAAACAAGCTAGTCAAGTAGAGGCCTACTAGGGACACTTTGTTTTGTCTATGTATTCACACATGTATCAAGTTTCTGATTAATACAATTCTAGCATGAATAATAAACACTTATCATGATATAAGGAAATATAAATAACAACTTTATTATTGCCTCTAGGGCATATTTCCTTCACATGATGCCATGATGAAATGCAACAAGCAGAGATAAGCTCACGACAAAAACGAAATAACTGGAAGGCTTCTGGAGCATCGATCTTGGGTCATTACACCATGGACGCCGGTACCCAATAGGGTGCTCCAGGGGCATCTGGCGCACGCTGGTGCCTAGTGGGCCCCACGTCCATCTTATGGTTCCCTCCCGAAGCTTCCAGGGTCTCTATTGCCAAAAAAATCTCCAAAAAGTTTCGTGGCATTTGGACTTCATTTGGTATTGATATTCTGCAAAGTAAAAAAACAAGCAAAAAATAGGAACTGGCATTGGGCACTAAGTTAATAAGTTGGTTCCAAAAAATGATATAAAGTGGCTTGTAAATGTATATAAATCATCCAAGATTGATAATATAATAGCATGGAACAATAAGAAATTATAGATACGTTGGAGACGTATCAGTACATGAGCTAAGCTCCAATGTGTAGTTCTAATCTAAGATATCCCTAAATGGAGGAGGAGGAGTATATATAGGTCCAAGGCATGAAGGGGTAAGGAGGGGTGAATTAGGGATACATGGACAAAGCCCAACAACTGCACACACACAGCCCCGTGTGCACGGAGTAAGTGGAGCCCATGCACATGGGGTATCCAAAGAGCTGGCCACTTAGCCCATGCGCACGGGGTCTAGGGGCCTGTGGGCTCGGAGTATCCAGAGGCTTCGCAGTATGTCGCCTACTCGTGGACTCCTGTCAGTGCTTGAGGAACTTGGCCTTCCTCTTGGCGATTCCTTCTCTGCTTCTAAGCTTCCCTCTTGGATGGTGTAGTTGTTCTCTTGAGCTTGGAATCCTCCTCAATGAATGTGTAGCTCCGCTCACACCTATGTACGCACATGAGAGAGGGGTCAAGTAGTATACCATCCTCGAAGGGCACAAGTGAACATGTGTAAAGGAGATGATTCACCTTTATGTATTAGAACTAGATGTGGCACATGTCACTTACCAAGAAGACTCTTGACATGGTGATGTCCATAGGATGCTCCGCATCAGAACATTTGTCCTTTTTTGGTATGAGTTGGTAGTGTCCTTCCCCCATTTTGCTTTTGTATGTATGTACTATCAGGTTGGTGTTGAATTAATGACACAACCTTTTACCATTGTGTTGGTTGTTGAATTTCATCGATTGAGGTGTGTGCTCGGCCTTTAGGCACTACTGTATGCCTGGATGGTGTGGTTCGGAGTGCTTGCCCCTGTTCAATTAGGTTTCCCTCTACTCATGTGGTTTGGGGTCGGAGCGGTCAGTTCTGATGAACGGGGCATTTCCCAAGGTGTGTATAATCGGGCCTCCTGCCAACTTGGTTGTTAGGTTGACCTGGCCAGTACACTCTTTTTGACCATCTATTTATTCATGGAAACTACGACGTAAAGGGACACGCCTCGACGAACCGATGTTGGCGTCGTTCATAAAAAAACTTTCAGATAGTTCACTTAGCTTCATGTTTCTTAGCTTCTTGGTTGAAGTTTCAAATACTTTGTTTAACTTTTGAGCTTCGGTTGGTCCGGCAGATGTGAAAGAGGTTAGCCATCTGCTATGAATATGCCAAATTATAAGTATATGTGATGGAAACTTTCAGTATTGTTTAAAGGTCAAGAGTTGGATCGTGACCAGACAATGTTTCTGACCACGAGATTTACTCATGAAAGAATAAAATGTACAGTCTTTTCACCTTCTTGATCATCCTTTTGGGATGTTTCATTGAAGGAACATCTACTATATGTCACGCCTATAGTTTGCTTAACTTCTAGATGTACTTGGTCTTTGTGCTGTAGCAGACGGTTGGGTGAGAAATCCATCACAAACGGACTCTCATGTCATCAAAATTAATCGCGAAGGAAAACCATGGGCAATGATCATCATCAAGGCAATTAGAAAATGTAGATCATAATTACTTGTAGTTAGTTGAGGAAAAAAATCTTTCAAATACTTCGCTTAACTTCCGGCCTATAGTTGTCTCTACTCTAATTGGTGCGCGTACACGGCTGGCACAAACCAAGCAGCCACGTAGGAAACGAAGTCGCCCTAGGTCTTCACTGAACTGTCGACCCAGGATCAACCGTTCCATGCGGACCATCCAACGAGGCGGCACACAGACCTTGCACTACTGCAGGATGCTGCTAACGCGACACTACGATCAGACACCCTTCGATGAAACTGTGTGCGGTGCAATAATCGCAAATGGTGGTGTAAAAGAACTGTCAAAAAAGGTGCAAAATGCTTGCGATGGCGGAGCCATCAAACATGGTTCAGATTTTAGTTGTGTGTGCGATGGAGGGCATACCGTTCAGTTCAATGAACTGTTTGCGATGAGGCGGAACAAAAGAAACGGGTAGCCAGATGAAGGCGTGTGCGATATATGGCATACGGTTCACTCGGATGAACTATTTGTGATGAGGAGGAACAATAGAAACGGGCAGCTAGATAAAGGTGTGTGTGATTGAGGGCATATGGTTCAGAAGGATTAACTGTTTGCGATTAGGCAACAGAGCAGAAACGGGTCAGCCAGATCAAAGTGTCTGTGATTGATGGCATACACTTCACACGGATGAACTGTTTGCGATTAGCCACAACAAACAGAAACAGTTGGATAGATCAACGTGTGTATGCTAGACGGGCACACACATTCTAATTAAAAGAAGCGTGTGCGATGGTAATAACGAGCGTGCACATAGGGATGAAAACAGAGCGGAAACGGACGGAACTGAGTGCTATTATATTTGTTTTCACATTTTTTTGCAGAAGCGGAAACGAATACATAAACCTTGGAAATGAATACGGAAACAGATACTACCCAAAACGGACACGGAGCAAATACAAAGCGATACGGAAACAGAAATAGGCATTGATCATAACTTAAAACCCCCTTTGAATCATAGAGAAATACACACAAAAAATGAGTTGTTAACATGGCTACAAAATAATATCATTATGTTAGCAACTTAGCGTAGTATTGTATTAGTACCGGACAATTGCGTATAAAGTCAAGCTGAGTACATGTGTGGTAGTAGAAATTGGGCCTCAGATCCATTCTACTAATTGTGTCAATGTGTTCTCTTTGGTGGTTGGGCTACAAAGCAGCTATAGGTCTATAGTAAAAACAAAAATTCCATATCCACGGAAACGGAAAGTTCCGTTTCCATGCATGTTCCACCGGAAAACACCGTTCCGTTTTTGTTTCCGTTTCCGCATAAAAAATTTCATTTCCACTTCCGTTTTGCAAATTTCCATTTCCGTTTTCATATTTCCTCTCCATTTTCCCTTTTCCTCTGGAAAAACGGAAAGTTTCCACTCCATTTTCATCCCTACACGCACGGTTGTTGGAACAAGACGTGTGCTGACATTGCCTATTGCGTTGCATCCTATCGTGCAAACGCCACATACGCGGCCCACGTTACGCCTTCCGAGAATAGTGCCGCACTTATAACCGTCAATAAATTTTGAGCCTGCGTCCCATCACATTCCAAATTGCAAACCTGTTCACACCGATCAAAACCTAAACGGTTTCCCACTTAGGAGCGTATTAGTACTCGGTTATAAATACTACTACTCCATGATGACTGCACATTCCTCCTCAACTCCTCATCCACAAAAACAAACAAGTCATTCATCATCGTTCCCTTGCGTCTGCCATGGCCAGCGTGAGTTCTGGGTCAAGATTGCCACCAGGGAGATGCGAGCATGGAAGCGAAAGCACGAGAGGTGTCCCGCCTCGCCGCGAATGCAGCCGGCATATCCCTCCGCGTGGCCATAGCAGCACAGAGGTCCCGCCGCGCCGCCGAATTATCACGGAGGTCCCGCCGCGCCGTCGATGCAGTAGACTGGTCCGGTCGCACCGCGAAAGCAGAAGAGATGTCCCGCCGTGCCGCGAATGCAATAGATATGTCGTCCTACACCGCATCAGTTTGGGAAAATGTCTGGCAGGCAGGCGAGGACTCTTACAGGCGCATGCATGCGATCGTCCATAGCCAGATGGATCAGATCTCCGACTGGGCAAGGTTGCAGGACGACATGAAAGCCTCTTTTGAATAGGCTACCGGCGTCATCTGGGAACTAAATGAGAGCAATGCGAAGCTCCTAGCCGAGCGCGAAGATCATCAGAAGTACGGAGCAGTAGGAGGAGACTAGTGCCTTGTTGAAGAGGACCGGCGCCATCGTCGAGATACTTATGGACGAGAATGCCATGCTGCGCATCGAGCGCAGAAGGCTGGTGGAGGAATCCGTGTATGCTCTCAAGTAGCATCTTGAGGACAAGAAAGAGCTCACTGTCGCTCACCGCGGAGACTAGTTCCCGCGTCCTGTAGCAACGCATTAAGAAAGTAGAGATCAGCGAGCCAGATCGTTATTTTCCTTGTTCTTTTGCCCTTGTGTATTTCAGGCGTTACCGCATGTGTCTTTTTTAAATTATGTTCCTAAATATGTAAGACAATTATTATCCACTATCATCGTCCTTAATATTCATCATGCTTTCTATAAGTCGCAATCCATGCTATATAGTTCCGTCGGATCTTACATCAGGATCCGTGCAAAACTTTCTTTTTAGATTTTCATTTTTCTCTCTTAAATCCTAGTCCAGTGAGACATATAGCCACGTTGTAGAACAGGGGCTCAGGCGCTATTAATGCAGACATTGGGAGGGAGGTGCGGCGGGTAGAGGTCAAAGGGCTCTCCTCCCGATGAGCACACGCAGGGGTCTGATCACACGCCTCCTGTACTCAAATAGCTACCCCGCACGGCACCTCCTAGCCAATAAAAAAAGGGGACGTGTGGTGGCACATAATTGGTAAGTAGAAAGCCCACGGTTTCAATAATACTTATGTTTCCGATCTGTAACATGGCAGCACTTGTTCCAAAATGACTTTGTTGATTGTTAATGTGTGTGCCTTCGCAAATCGGACAGAAAAATTACCACAGCATGTTGGTGCCATGTCATGACACCATGCCAAGTTTCATGATTTTCAGGCGTGTTTTGGATTTACAGGAATTAAAAAAACCAAGTTTATCAATCTTTACGGCTGAGCCATGATGCCCAAATGTTTGAATTTCATTCTCATTTCTTGCATGGGACCTAGAAATTCACCCAAAAACACACATGTGAATTTTCAACCAACTTTGGTGCACTGGAGAATGTGCTTGTAACTCAGATTTGAATTATGCACATTAAATGCCCAGAAACTCAATTAATGTATAAAAAAGGCCAAACGAACCTACAATAATTCCTAAATTTAGCACGATACTTCTATTTGGTCTAATCTGCCTGTGTAAAAAAATTAAGCTGGGAGAAGGCAGTGTACGTATGTTGTTTCGCACACGGAGGTGACATGTTCCCTTTTGGAACCACGAGCCTTCTTGACGGAAGCTCTGGTTTGCAAGAAGCTTACACCAAAGCTTTTCCCAATTCGGCCAAAAAAAATACCACAGCATGTTGGTGCCATGTCATGACACCATGCCAAGTTCCATGATTTTCAGGCGTGCTTTGATTTACAGGAATTAAAAAACCAAGTTTCTCAATCTTTACGGTCAAGCCATGACGCCCAGATGTTTGAATTTCATTCCCATTTCTTGCATCGGACCTAGAAATTCACCCCAAGGACACACATGTGATTTTTCAACTAACTTTGGTGCACTGGAGCATGTGCTTGTAGTTGAAATTTGAATTATGCACATTAAATGCCCAGAAACTCAATTAATGTATAAAAATGCCAAAAGAACTTGGAATAATTCCAAAATTTAGCACGATACTTCTATTTGGTCTAATCTGCCTGTGTAAAAAATTAAGGTGGGAGAAGGCAGTGTACGTATGTTGTTTCGCACACGGAGGTGACACATTCCCTCTCGGAGCCACGAGCCTTTTTTAGGGAAGCTCCGTTTTGCAAGAAGCTTAGACCAAAGCTTTTCCTAATTCAGCCAAATAAATTACCGCAACATGTTGGTGCCATGTCATGACACCATGCCAAGTTTCATGATTTTCATGCGTGTTTTGGATTTACAGGAATTAAAAAACCAAGTTTCTCAATCTTTATGGCCGAGCCACGATGCCCAGATGTTTGAATTTCATTCCCATTTCTTGCATGGGACCTAAAAAATCACCCAAGGACACACATGTGATTTTTCAACCAACTTTGGGGCAGTGGAGCATGTGCTTGTAGTTCAAATTTGAATTACGCACATTAAATGCCCATAAACTCAATTAATGTATGAAAAATGCCAAACGAACCCGAACTAATTCCAAAATTTAGCACGATACTTCTATTTATTCTAATCTGCCTGTGTAAAAAAATTAAGGCGGGAGAAGGCAGTGTACGTATGTCATTTCGCACACGGAGGTCACACGTTCCCTCTCGGAACCACGAGCCTTCTTGAGGGAAGATCCGATTTGCAAGAAGCTTACACCAAAGCTTGTCCCAATTCGGCCAAAAAAATTACCGCAGCATGTTGGTGTCATGTCATGACACCATGCCAAGTTTTATGATTTTCAACCGTGTTTTGGATTTACAGTAATTAAAAAAACCAAGTTTCTCAATCTTTCTGGCCGAGCCACGACGCCCAGATGTTTGAATTTCATTCCCATTTCTTGCATGGGACCTCTAAATTCACCCAAGAACACATATGTGATTTTTCAACAAACTTTGGTGCACTGGAGCACGTGCTTGTAGTTCAAATTTGAATTATTTACATTAAATGCCCATAAACTCAATTAATGCATAAAAATGCCAAACAAAATCGGAATAATTCCAAATTTAAACACGACTGTACTAGTTTCAAGTTCACTGTACGTAAATGTTCTAGCAATTCAAACACCATCCTTTCCGTCCGTAACACCATTTTGTCTTTCAAAACATAATGAAAAAATCAGGTACACGACAAACAGTTTACTAGAAAGAATCGTGTGGGATGCAATAAAAAAATATCTTGGCGCACCGTGTTGTCTGGCTTACGCAAAAAGCTTCGTCGTCTACAGCCATCGCCCCCGCTTGAACCACACTTGCGCACCAGTTTCCCGCGGCACCGAGCAAAAAATTTTTGCCACCGCAGAAATATCTATCTCCCCGCCCCCTCCCTCCCACCAAAAGCCACATTTTCCACTATTCCTCCTTGCTTTCCAACTTCAAACCTTCACTGCTGGTTACTGGAAGCTGAGCCTCCTCGCCAGTGACCCTTCTTCTTGTAGCGCCGCCTCCTCGCCAGCTACCCTTCTTCTTGCAGAGCCACCTCCTCGTCGGCTACCCTTCTTCTTGCAGCGCCGCCTCCTCGACAGCGACCCTTCTTCTTGTAGCGCTGCCTCCTCGCCGGCAACCCTTCTTCTTGTTACACGGCCTCGTCGATATGGTCAGGTAATCCACACCCCACCCACACCATCCTCCCCCTTTCCCGTCCCACATGCCCCAATCGACGGTGTTACACCTTCCGCCAAAATTACTGTCCCCCTCCTCCAATTAAGCGTCGCCCACAGCCATTTTGCACGCAGTATAACATGGAGCTCAATAGCATGCGGCTGCATGCGCGCATGAGGTCGCTATAGCTGCCATGCGTGTCGACCGTGAGATCTTGGAGGAGCACCTCGTCTTCGAGGCCACCGCCGACACCGCCACGCGGTTGTCTACTTTAAAATATAGTTCGTGCTGTTTTCTCGAGGCCACCGCCAGTGCCTTCTAGTGATTTGTCCTCTATAATGTTAATATGCAATCTGATGTTCAGTTAACAGTTTGGTCCTCCGAAATGTAATGTTCAGTTAACACTTTGGTCCAACAATTGCTACATTTCAAAGTACTGTTCTCAAGCATTCTTTGTTTTCTTAACTGCCTTATCTTCTAGTACATATTTCTATTCTACAATGTCGTGCTCAGTTAAGTATTTTGGTTCATTTGGTTTGTTGTCCATTTAACTGTTTGGTTCAGTTCTGCAATCTGATTTTCATTTGTTGTGGGTTCAATTTTGTATTGTTATGCTTGTGACACCAATAGAATTCAGATGTACTCAATACATATTCTACTGATAGTATGGCAACTCTCAGTTAACCTGATTAAGATCTTCCTTATGTGTGTTGCAAGGAAACAATGGGAGACACTGCGGTTTACCATCGAGGTGTGTTCAAGCATGGTCCTTTGGCTAATACACATTATTGTGCAGTTGTAGGAATCATTCTAATATTTAGGTTTCTTACAATTTGGTCTTGCACATGTAGGTCCTGCTGTCAGAGGCTTAGACCCACTGTTCGACCCATTTTGCATATGGGGAAATGAGATGTGCATGGATATCAGTCAAGTCAACAAACTCAGAAAGATTGTTAGGATGAAGAAACTTGCGACGATTGACAGCAAGATCTTTGTTTGCACAATGAACAAGACATCAGTCAACTATAGGATGGTACTAACGCTTTTACATTGTTTTTACCACTTGCGCCATTTCAAAATTTATAACAGCGATTTATGCATATCTTTGTTTTTCAGTACTTTTCAAAGCAGTTCACCGATGATTACCTCTCAAACCACCTGCATGGTCATGATGCGAGGAAGGCATTCATTCAACACCCACGGTACAATATTGAAGTCTTGCTGAAGAGGACGAAGGTTGGGCGGGAAATTATCCATAGCCACTGGCTTCTGCAGTTTCCCGGATGAGATTCATCTATCTATTTACCGCGTATAACGCTATTTTCCAAAGGTTTTTGATGTTGCATGTGAAACTTGGTGCTATTGTGTAATGGAGTAACTGAGTGCCGAAGCTATCTGGTGTAATTCGATTATGAAATCCTGGTTGCTGTTATACGGATATGAACTATCTTGTGTGTTTTATAAGAAATATCAATTTGATTAGTACATGGATTATCAATAATAGGATAATTACCCTGCTTATTGGGGTGTTCTATTAGAGACGGTTACTCAGACAACACCGTGGGCGATGAATTCAAACAACCCACACGGTTTCTAGAAAGTAGGCGTGTTTGATCAACAACAATCACACACGGCTTCCGACAGCGAACTGTTTGTGTTAGGTCACCTTGCACAAACTTTTCCACACAAAGAACTGTGTGTGATATACATACGAATGGAAATGATTTACTGGGATTCACCGTGTGGGATGTACATACCTATGGAAATGATTGGGTTTTGATGCCTCCCCCCATCGCACATGAGCTCATTTGGTGTCCCAGGAGGGCCTATCCCCAACGATTTCTGGGTCGTGTGAGAAGTACCCCCCTATCGCCCGCACTCACTTGGCAATGGTTCCAAACACCGTCGCGGAAAGGGGTTAAAAACCGTTTGTATAGCACGTCACTGTACCAGTGTTGATGGCATTTGAATTCATGATCGCTGCAGTTAGTACTAGGCGAAGCCTAGATGGAGTATAAAAACAAAATATAGACGGGCTCCCCCTGAATGTGTGCACCTAATTAGTAGTGCCCTTGGAATGCAAAGCACACACATTAGGATCAACACTCCCCCTATCTTTTATAGTCCAACAACCTAAGCATATGGGTACGTGAGCAGGGTAAATAACAGAATAAGCACGCAACTCACAAATTACCAAAGTACTTGATGGACATAGATAATAATGGATAAGGTAGCGTATGTCTCACACCATATGACTGGAACTTAGGTCTCACAGGCACAAACCAAAACAAGAAAACGACAAGAGAAAGCAATGACACAACAAACCACAAAGACACACACACACACTCGCAACTCGGCAATGACACAAATCCCTATACTCTCCCCCCCTTTGGCATCGAGACACCAAAAAAGGCAAAGAGCGTTGCTACGGCTCCAGGTGATAGCAAACTGAGGATCTCGAACATCACATCCCAGCAGGATCGTCTGCATCACCGTCTTTGATCGGAAACTACTCGGCATCTCAATCGGTCCACTGGCAGTGCTGCTGAATCCACTCCTCATTTGTGATCCTTCCCTCAGATCCGTTGTTAACTGTTACACCCAACTGACGCATGAGCTCCTTGTGACGGCTGCGGGCCTTCTTCTCAGAGACATGATACATGTACTGGCCATGAGACTCCATGCAGAAGAGTTTCTTCATCTTACGCTTAATCTTCTTTGCCCAAGAGGGCTCCACTCCAGAGGGCTCATAATCCTCATCATCAGCAGCCTCAGCCTCGCCCTCGGTATCCATGTTAGAAGCAGTAGATGGACCTCCAGATTTAGGAGCCGGGGTGCCCCAATTGTCCTTCTTCCTAAGACGCTTGATCTCATGAGAAACCAATTCTCCAGTTTCCAACATAACCTTGGGATAGACATGAGCCCAGGCCTTATCAATGAGCAACATGATAAATGGACCATAGATCGGGCACTTGCGCTCAGAAACGGTAGAAAGAAGTTCGGACCACATAACATGAGAGATGTCCAGGGACTCGCCAGTGTTTGTTTCCTTCTCATGCTGGCAGAAGAGTAGCATATCCACAAGGTAGGAGTGGACCATATCTAGATTCCCGATACGAGGGAATAGACTCTCTTGGAAAGCACGGTGAAGGATGTCCAGAAAGGTAGGCAGCTCATAGGTTACCTTCTCAGTCATGGGGTGGATCTTCATAGAACAGTAGGCCAGAGAGCTTGCTTGTGAGTGGAGGTGGTATTGCGGTGAGGACGGAAGCCAATTGGTGTCTCAAGCCCGTGATCTTCCACCCCAAGTAACTCCATGAAGGCCTTCCACTTGACAGATAGCAACTTGCCATTTGTCATCCAAGTCAGGGTCCTTTCAGCATCAGTCCCGAGATGAACAGTGGCATAGAATTGAGCCACCAAGTCTGCATCAAAGTCCTTGTTGAACTACATGATTCTAAGGATGTTCAGCTGAGAGCACATCTGAAGGGCTTCACCAAAGTACTCATGGTCCTTCTCCATAGCATCCATGTCGATGGAGCGCACATCAACATAGAGATTCTTCTTGGCCTTGATCACATCAAAGTAGATGGCAAACTGAAAACGATTCCAAAACGGACGGTTGACCAAAGTGGGTTCTTGGTCTTCCGCATAGGGGTTGCGGCGATGCCTTTCCCAGAATTCCTTGGCAGTCATCTCAGTCAGAGTCTTGCCCCTCGGCTTTGGCTTGTTGGCAGGTTTCTTCTTGAGTTGAGACGGAGGATGGGAACTTGATGAAGCACCCGCTGTCTCAGAGGTGCGGTAGCGCTTTGACGTTGAATGTCTAGGGTTGACACGGCAGGTGTAACACCCCAAAAATTTAACCAGGTTGTAGTTTTTAAAAATTATGCCAAGAGTTTTAAAATTTTTCCTGCAAGAGTATCTCTGTTGTTTTCAAAACTTTTCTTTTAAGATTTAGGAGTTTTTCCCAAGTGGATCCTTCCAAAAACATATTGGACTTATATGCCATTTCATTAAAACAATTTCTAAATCAGTAGATTTATAAAATTATTTCACCCTGAGCTTTAATCTTTAAAATGGCTTGTTTTAATTTTTGGAGCTCTGTTTGTACTACAACCTGTTGATAACTTTAACTAATATTCCAACCAAAATTTGGAGATGTCATGTGATGTCTCAAAATCACTTTTGTGCAATTATATAGTTATTTCGTATCATATTTTGAGTGTAACACCAGTTTTCCTTCTCTGGTCCAGTGGACACTTTTGCACTACAAACCTTTTAAATATTTCCCTTGAGCCTCCACCAAAATTATGGGATATCAGTAGTAGCATGCCATCCAACTTTATGCAAAAACATAGTGGTGTTCTTTGGAAGATTTGAGTGCAACAACCTCTTTTTCATTCTGGACCAGACTTGTGTTTTGTACTGCAACCCCATCCTTCCTTGCTCAAGTGACCTTGTGTCTTCTCCTACTTGTAGTCCTCCATGATAAACCCCTAAGTCCAGGAGCATGCAACCATCGGCATATTTTTGGTTCATGCAATAATGCCATTCACATCTTGTCCAGATTTGAAATTCTGCAAAACTTGCACTAACAAGTTTGTGCTTTTCACAAACAAACCTCACCACCCTCTTGTGCATCCAAAGAGACTTCAATCTGGAAGATTTGGCCCCTCCAAGACTAGCCTAGGTGCCTTTGGAATTTTGACAAACACCTGGAGTGCATGGACTGATTTGGCATGATCTCAAGTCTACATTATGAACTTGGCCACCTGACCAAACCACCTTGTCCCTGGAGTTTCCCTCTATCTCTAACCTAGTTCTGTTGCTTGCCAACCTCACCTGTGACCTATAGCATGCCACAACATTGTGTCGAACACCTTCCGTGCATGCACTGGACGCGCCCAGAGCACGCATATTGCACGAGCGGCGCCCGAGCCGCCGCGTCACGCCCCGCACTCACCCCAGCCCGTGACCGACCGCAGCCGGCACGCTGTGTCCCCTTGCACGCTGCATGCTCCCTCTCACCGCAACGCGCCAAGAAGACCCTCGCCGCGTCCCCGGCAAGCCAAGGACTAGCCGCCACGGCCGCCCGACAGCCCTGCCCAGGTCGGTGCCGCCCGAGCCTTCCCCCGCTCGCCACCTGCCCCCTGGAGCTTCGCAAGCTTATCCGCAGCTTCGTCTCCTAGCGCGCGTCACCGCCACATCGCCATTGCTACAGAAAGACGGTTCGCCATTGTCCTTATCGCTGGCCGCCTCGGAACTGACCTCCACCGCCTATATAAGGACCCCGGAGCTCAATCGAGCCCTCGAGCAACCTCACAGGATCCTCCTAGTGCTACCACAGCCAACAGTCGAAGAGGGGAAGGCCGTCTTCCCCTAGTCCGGCCAGTTCAGTCGCCGCCAAGCCCCGGTTGATTCCGTCACCACCAGGGCCTCTCCCTCTCCACTCTCTCCACCAAGAGCTCTTCCTCCCTCTCGCGAGTGCAACCCCTCAATCAATTTTAGTCGGAGACCACCGCAGCCCAAAAATCACTTTGTCCCCGAATCCCCCTCCGCCGCGGAGCTCGCCGCCGGCGACTCCCTCCACCTTCGACGACCCTGCGACTACCGGAAGGACCGCCTGGGAGTGGCGGATCCATCCCTGCTCTTAGATGCCCGCGAAGAAACGCCGTTCGCCGGCGATGATCGCCGGAACCCCCGCCTCTGCTCGGGCAGAGAAGAGGAGGGAGTGGGGACTGGTCAAACCTGACCAGTGGCCCCCCTGGACCCACTGTCAGAGACCCAGCCCCGTCTCCACGAGTATAAGTGAAAGCGTAAAGACCCCGGGTACGTCTCCCCATTTTGAAGGCGTATTCTACCCGAAGCGTTTTCTTTTCTGTTTTATTATTAAAAACAGATTTTGACCAAATCTTTGACTGGCTTTATATTTTTAAATACAAATCCAAATGAATTAATTCTTTCTCCTACCTCTCTCAAATTTGATATAGTTTATTTTAAGATTTATTTGAAAAAAATTCAGAACAACTTTTTGTGCTGTTTTTATTTTGTGTGTTAATTCATTTATATTTCTAAAATAGGATTTTTGAAGAGAGGAGAAGTATTTCAAGAGTTTGAAATGCACCCTGCGTTCCCATGACCTGAAGGCAAGCATTCTGAACCCCGGCGTGATATTTTAGAGTGTTAGTTGACACATTGATCACACCACCTCATTTTGGAGAGTTGTTATTTCATGTGATGTGATCATTTGCATGAATGCATATTGGTGATTTCCATGATGTTGGAAATGAGCATACTTGTGATGTTGATCATCCTCATGTGCCTTGCATGCATACCGGAAGGAATCTGGGAAAAACCTCTGCCTTGGGTAGGCATGCGTTTGTCGCCGGTCTCCGTCGGGACGGATATGTCCTGTATGGCGTGGTAAGGTATAATGAGCGGTGACTCTGTTGCTTGAAATATATTCGTTATGCTAATCATGCAGGGAATACTTAAACCTCCTGAGTTGACCCTAGATCGAGTCTTGTTCCAGTAACCCCCGTACTTGTTCCGTACTACCACTCGTCTCTACAACAAGTAGAGTACGGTTCAGTAAGTTGTCAACCTCTTTCAAGCACACACCGTACAGAGAGGCTAGGGTGGAAGATACTGGTTTTAGCTGGTAGACAGGCCACCTGGTTCGGGGGCATGGGTGTTTCCGGTTGAGACCGTGAGGGGAGGCCACCCCTTAGAGCGCGCAATATAAATTTGATCCCATGCTACGCGAGGTTGTAGCCTCCCCACTTAGAGTTTGCTTGACAAGTGTCGTGGGTGATTCCAGACACGTGTGAGTTAAGCTGGTGTGTGCAAGTTAGGTGTGTTTTCAACAAAAAGACCGTAGACAGAATTAGTCCCGATGGACTAATGGAATCCGTTACTCGTGGGTAAAGAGTACACCCTCTGCAGAGATTAAACCTATTCGAATAGCCGTGTCCATGGTTAAGGACTACAGTCTGGGATGGGTCAAGTGTCGGTCTTAGTGTCGGTCTTCGGAGGTGAAACTGTTAAACCAGAACTGAAATTACTATTTGTGACTTGTGATAATTATGAATATTATTATTGTTGACTAACCTGTGATATTATCATTATCATCGAGTATCTCTGGGATGGTTCTACCTCCGGGATATTCACTATGATTGTTTCTTTTATAAGCCCTTTATGTGGTGTCGCTCAGACGCCCGACTGTGGCATTTCTTTTAAAGCCCTGTATGTGGTATCGCTCAGACGCCCGACGGTGGTATTTCTTTTAAAGCCCTGTATGTGGTGTCGCTCAGACGCCCGACGGTGGCATTTCTTTTAAAGCCCTTTA